>NC_053391.1:324813634-325073421 GCF_905171765.1 Bufo bufo
CCGTAACAGAGAATCTGGCTTCATGTCAGCAGAGAATCAGTCTTCATGTCATAGCAGAGAATCAGGCTTCACGTCACCCACCACTGGAACAGGCCACTGTCACATATTTAGGCCCCGGCACCCAGGCAGAGGAGAGAGGTCCCGTAACAGAGAATCTGGCTTCATGTCAGCAGAGAATCAGTCTTCATGTCATAGCAGAGAATCAGGCTTCACGTCACCCACCACTGGAACAGGCCACTGTCACATATTTAGGCCCAGGCACCCAGGCAGAGGAGAGAGGTCCCGTAACAGAGAATCTGGCTTCATGTCAGCAGAGAATCAGTCTTCATGTCATAGCAGAGAATCAGGCTTCACGTCACCCACCACTGGAACAGGCCACTGTCACATATTTAGGCCCAGGCACCCAGGCAGAGGAGAGAGGTCCCGTAACAGAGAATCTGGCTTCATGTCAGCAGAGAATCAGTCTTCATGTCATAGCAGAGAATCAGGCTTCACGTCACCCACCACTGGAACAGGCCACTGTCACATATTTAGGCCCAGGCACCCAGGCAGAGGAGAGAGGTCCCGTAACAGAGAATCTGGCTTCATGTCAGCAGAGAATCAGTCTTCATGTCATAGCAGAGAATCAGGCTTCACGTCACCCACCACTGGAACAGGCCACTGTCACATATTTAGGCCCAGGCACCCAGGCAGAGGAGAGAGGTCCCGTAACAGAGAATCTGGCTTCATGTCAGCAGAGAATCAGTCTTCATGTCATAGCAGAGAATCAGGCTTCACGTCACCCACCACTGGAACAGGCCACTGTCACATATTTAGGCCCAGGCACCCAGGCAGAGGAGAGAGGTCCCGTAACAGAGAATCTGGCTTCATGTCAGCAGAGAATCAGTCTTCATGTCATAGCAGAGAATCAGGCTTCCCGTCACCCACCACTGGAACAGGCCACTGTCACATATTTAGGCCCCGGCACCCAGGCAGAGGAGAGAGGTCCCGTAACAGAGAATCTGGCTTCATGTCAGCAGAGAATCAGTCTTCATGTCATAGCAGAGAATCAGGCTTCACGTCACCCACCACTGGAACAGGCCACTGTCACATATTTAGGCCCAGGCACCCAGGCAGAGGAGAGCGGTCCCGTAACAGAGAATCTGGCTTCATGTCAGCAGAGAATCAGTCTTCATGTCATAGCAGAGAATCAGGCTTCACGTCACCCACCACTGGAACAGGCCACTGTCACATATTTAGGCCCCGGCACCCAGGCAGAGGAGAGAGGTCCCGTAACAGAGAATCTGGCTTCATGTCAGCAGAGAATCAGTCTTCATGTCATAGCAGAGAATCAGGCTTCACGTCACCCACCACTGGAACAGGCCACTGTCACATATTTAGGCCCAGGCACCCAGGCAGAGGAGAGAGGTCCCGTAACAGAGAATCTGACTTCATGTCAGCAGAGAATCAGTCTTCATGTCATAGCAGAGAATCAGGCTTCACGTCACCCACCACTGGAACAGGCCACTGTCACATATTTAGGCCCCGGCACCCAGGCAGAGGAGAGAGGTCCCGTAACAGAGAATCTGGCTTCATGTCAGCAGAGAATCAGTCTTCATGTCATAGCAGAGAATCAGGCTTCTAGTAACCCACCACTGGAACAGGCCACTGTCACATATTTAGGCCAGGCACCCAGGCAGAGGAGAGAGGTCCCGTAACAGAGAATCTGGCTTCATGTCAGCACAGAATCAGTCTTCATGTCATAGCAGAGAATCAGGCTTCACGTCACCCACCACTGGAACAGGCCACTGTCACATATTTAGGCCCAGGCACCCAGGCAGAGGAGAGAGGTCCCGTAACAGAGAATCTGGCTTCATGTCAGCAGAGAATCAGTCTTCATGTCATAGCAGAGAATCAGGCTTCACGTCACCCACCACTGGAACAGGCCACTGTCACATATTTAGGCCCCGGCACCCAGGCAGAGGAGAGAGGTCCCGTAACAGAGAATCTGGCTTCATGTCAGCAGAGAATCAGTCTTCATGTCATAGCAGAGAATCAGGCTTCACGTCACCCACCACTGGAACAGGCCACTGTCACATATTTAGGCCCAGGCACCCAGGCAGAGGAGAGAGGTCCCGTAACAGAGAATCTAGGCTTCATGTCAGCAGAGAATCAGTCTTCATGTCATAGCAGAGAATCAGGCTTCACGTCACCCACCACTGGAACAGGCCACTGTCACATATTTAGGCCCCGGCACCCAGACAGAGGAGAGAGGTCCCGTAACAGAGAATCTGGCTTCATGTCAGCAGAGAATCAGTCTTCATGTCATAGCAGAGAATCAGGCTTCACGTCACCCACCACTGGAACAGGCCACTGTCACATATTTAGGCCCAGGCACCCAGACAGAGGAGAGAGGTCCCGTAACAGAGAATCTGGCTTCATGTCAGCAGAGAATCAGTCTTCATGTCATAGCAGAGAATCAGGCTTCACGTCACCCACCACTGGAACAGGCCACTGTCACATATTTAGGCCCAGGCACCCAGGCAGAGGAGAGAGGTCCCGTAACAGAGAATCTGGCTTCATGTCAGCAGAGAATCAGTCTTCATGTCATAGCAGAGAATCAGGCTTCACGTCACCCACCACTGGAACAGGCCACTGTCACATATTTAGGCCCCGGCACCCAGGCAGAGGAGAGAGGTCCCGTAACAGAGAATCTGGCTTCATGTCAGCAGAGAATCAGTCTTCATGTCATAGCAGAGAATCAGGCTTCACGTCACCCACCACTGGAACAGGCCACTGTCACATATTTAGGCCCAGGCACCCAGGCAGAGGAGAGAGGTCCCGTAACAGAGAATCTGGCTTCATGTCAGCAGAGAATCAGTCTTCATGTCATAGCAGAGAATCAGGCTTCACGTCACCCACCACTGGAACAGGCCACTGTCACATATTTAGGCCCAGGCACCCAGGCAGAGGAGAGAGGTCCCGTAACAGAGAATCAGGCTTCATGTCAGCAGAGAATCAGTCTTCATGTCATAGCAGAGAATCAGGCTTCACGTCACCCACCACTGGAACAGGCCACTGTCACATATTTAGGCCCAGGCACCCAGGCAGAGGAGAGAGGTCCCGTAACAGAGAATCTGGCTTCATGTCAGCAGAGAATCAGTCTTCATGTCATAGCAGAGAATCAGGCTTCACGTCACCCACCACTGGAACAGGCCACTGTCACATATTTAGGCCCCGGCACCCAGGCAGAGGAGAGAGGTCCCGTAACAGAGAATCTGGCTTCATGTCAGCAGAGAATCAGTCTTCATGTCATAGCAGAGAATCAGGCTTCAAGTCACCCACCACTGGAACAGGCCACTGTCACATATTTAGGCCCAGGCACCCAGGCAGATGAGAGATGTCCCGTAACAGAGAATCTGGCTTCATGTCAGCAGAGAATCAGTCTTCATGTCATAGCAGAGAATCAGGCTTCACGTCACCCACCACTGGAACAGGCCACTGTCACATATTTAGGCCCAGGCACCCAGGCAGAGGAGAGAGGTCCCGTAACAGAGAATCTGGCTTCATGTCAGCAGAGAATCAGTCTTCATGTCATAGCAGAGAATCAGGCTTCACGTCACCCACCACTGGAACAGGCCACTGTCACATATTTAGGCCCAGGCACCCAGGCAGAGGAGAGAGGTCCCGTAACAGAGAATCTGGCTTCATGTCAGCAGAGAATCAGTCTTCATGTCATAGCAGAGAATCAGGCTTCACGTCACCCACCACTGGAACAGGCCACTGTCACATATTTAGGCCCAGGCACCCAGGCAGAGGAGAGAGGTCCCGTAACAGAGAATCTGGCTTCATGTCAGCAGAGAATCAGTCTTCATGTCATAGCAGAGAATCAGGCTTCACGTCACCCACCACTGGAACAGGCCACTGTCACATATTTAGGCCCAGGCACCCAGGCAGAGGAGAGAGGTCCCGTAACAGAGAATCTGGCTTCATGTCAGCAGAGAATCAGTCTTCATGTCATAGCAGAGAATCAGGCTTCACGTCACCCACCACTGGAACAGGCCACTGTCACATATTTAGGCCCCGGCACCCAGGCAGAGGAGAGAGGTCCCGTAACAGAGAATCTGGCTTCATGTCAGCAGAGAATCAGTCTTCATGTCATAGCAGAGAATCAGGCTTCACGTCACCCACCACTGGAACAGGCCACTGTCACATATTTAGGCCCAGGCACCCAGGCAGAGGAGAGAGGTCCCGTAACAGAGAATCTGGCTTCATGTCAGCAGAGAATCAGTCTTCATGTCATAGCAGAGAATCAGGCTTCACGTCACCCACCACTGGAACAGGCCACTGTCACATATTTAGGCCCCGGCACCCAGGCAGAGGAGAGAGGTCCCGTAACAGAGAATCTGGCTTCATGTCAGCAGAGAATCAGTCTTCATGTCATAGCAGAGAATCAGGCTTCACGTCACCCACCACTGGAACAGGCCACTGTCACATATTTAGGCCCCGGCACCCAGGCAGAGGAGAGAGGTCCCGTAACAGAGAATCTGGCTTCATGTCAGCAGAGAATCAGTCTTCATGTCATAGCAGAGAATCAGGCTTCACGTCACCCACCACTGGAACAGGCCACTGTCACATATTTAGGCCCAGGCACCCAGGCAGAGGAGAGAGGTCCCGTAACAGAGAATCTGGCTTCATGTCAGCAGAGAATCAGTCTTCATGTCATAGCAGAGAATCAGGCTTCACGTCACCCACCACTGGAACAGGCCACTGTCACATATTTAGGCCCCGGCACCCAGGCAGAGGAGAGAGGTCCCGTAACAGAGAATCTGGCTTCATGTCAGCAGAGAATCAGTCTTCATGTCATAGCAGAGAATCAGGCTTCACGTCACCCACCACTGGAACAGGCCACTGTCACATATTTAGGCCCAGGCACCCAGGCAGAGGAGAGAGGTCCCGTAACAGAGAATTTGGCTTCATGTCAGCAGAGAATCAGTCTTCATGTCATAGCAGAGAATCAGGCTTCACGTCACCCACCACTGGAACAGGCCACTGTCACATATTTAGGCCCCGGCACCCAGGCAGAGGAGAGAGGTCCCGTAACAGAGAATCTGGCTTCATGTCAGCAGAGAATCAGTCTTCATGTCATAGCAGAGAATCAGGCTTCACGTCACCCACCACTGGAACAGGCCACTGTCACATATTTAGGCCCAGGCACCCAGGCAGAGGAGAGAGGTCCCGTAACAGAGAATCTGGCTTCATGTCAGCAGAGAATCAGTCTTCATGTCATAGCAGAGAATCAGGCTTCACGTCACCCACCACTGGAACAGGCCACTGTCACATATTTAGGCCCAGGCACCCAGGCAGAGGAGAGAGGTCCCGTAACAGAGAATCAGGCTTCATGACAGCAGAGAATCAGTCTTCATGTCATAGCAGAGAATCAGGCTTCACGTCACCCACCACTGGAACAGGCCACTGTCACATATTTAGGCCCAGGCACCCAGGCAGAGGAGCGAGGTCCCGTAACAGAGAATCTGGCTTCATGTCAGCAGAGAATCAGTCTTCATGTCATAGCAGAGAATCAGGCTTCACGTCACCCACCACTGGAACAGGCCACTGTCACATATTTAGGCCCAGGCACCCAGGCAGAGGAGAGAGGTCCCGTAACAGAGAATCTGGCTTCATGTCAGCAGAGAATCAGTCTTCATGTCATAGCAGAGAATCAGGCTTCACGTCACCCACCACTGGAACAGGCCACTGTCACATATTTAGGCCCAGGCACCCAGGCAGAGGAGAGAGGTCCCGTAACAGAGAATCTGGCTTCATGTCAGCAGAGAATCAGTCTTCATGTCATAGCAGAGAATCAGGCTTCACGTCACCCACCACTGGAACAGGCCACTGTCACATATTTAGGCCCAGGCACCCAGGCAGAGGAGAGAGGTCCCGTAACAGAGAATCTGGCTTCATGTCAGCAGAGAATCAGTCTTCATGTCATAGCAGAGAATCAGGCTTCACGTCACCCACCACTGGAACAGGCCACTGTCACATATTTAGGCCCAGGCACCCAGGCAGAGGAGAGAGGTCCCGTAACAGAGAATCTGGCTTCATGTCAGCAGAGAATCAGTCTTCATGTCATAGCAGAGAATCAGGCTTCACGTCACCCACCACTGGAACAGGCCACTGTCACATATTTAGGCCCCGGCACCCAGACAGAGGAGAGAGGTCCCATAACAGAGAATCTGGCTTCATGTCAGCAGAGAATCAGTCTTCATGTCATAGCAGAGAATCAGGCTTCACGTCACCCACCACTGGAACAGGCCACTGTCACATATTTATGCCCAGGCACCCAGACAGAGGAGAGAGGTCCCGTAACAGAGAATCTGGCTTCATGTCAGCAGAGAATCAGTCTTCATGTCATAGCAGAGAATCAGGCTTCACGTCACCCACCACTGGAACAGGCCACTGTCACATATTTAGGCCCAGGCACCCAGACAGAGGAGAGAGGTCCCGTAACAGAGAATCTGGCTTCATGTCAGCAGAGAATCAGTCTTCATGTCATAGCAGAGAATCAGGCTTCACGTCACCCACCACTGGAACAGGCCACTGTCACATATTTAGGCCCCGGCACCCAGACAGAGGAGAGAGGTCCCGTAACAGAGAATCTGGCTTCATGTCAGCAGAGAATCAGTCTTCATGTCATAGCAGAGAATCAGGCTTCACGTCACCCACCACTGGAACAGGCCACTGTCACATATTTAGGCCCCGGCACCCAGGCAGAGGAGAGAGGTCCCGTAACAGAGAATCTGGCTTCATGTCAGCAGAGAATCAGTCTTCATGTCATAGCAGAGAATCAGGCTTCACGTCACCCACCACTGGAACAGGCCACTGTCACATATTTAGGCCCAGGCACCCAGGCAGAGGAGAGAGGTCCCGTAACAGAGAATCTGGCCTTCATGTCAGCAGAGAATCAGTCTTCATGTCATAGCAGAGAATCAGGCTTCACGTCACCCACCACTGGAACAGGCCACTGTCACATATTTAGGCCCCGGCACCCAGGCAGAGGAGAGAGGTCCCGTAACAGAGAATCTGGCTTCATGTCAGCAGAGAATCAGTCTTCATGTCATAGCAGAGAATCAGGCTTCAAGTCACCCACCACTGGAACAGGCCACTGTCACATATTTAGGCCCAGGCACCCAGGCAGAGGAGAGAGGTCCCGTAACAGAGAATCTGGCTTCATGTCAGCAGAGAATCAGTCTTCATGTCATAGCAGAGAATCAGGCTTCACGTCACCCACCACTGGAACAGGCCACTGTCACATATTTAGGCCCAGGTACCCAGGCAGAGGAGAGAGGTCCCGTAACAGAGAATCTGGCTTCATGTCAGCAGAGAATCAGTCTTCATGTCATAGCAGAGAATCAGGCTTCACGTCACCCACCACTGGAACAGGCCACTGTCACATATTTAGGCCCCGGCACCCAGGCAGAGGAGAGAGGTCCCGTAACAGAGAATCTGGCTTCATGTCAGCAGAGAATCAGTCTTCATGTCATAGCAGAGAATCAGGCTTCACGTCACCCACCACTGGAACAGGCCACTGTCACATATTTAGGCCCAGGCACCCAGGCAGAGGAGAGAGGTCCCGTAACAGAGAATCTAGCTTCATGTCAGCAGAGAATCAGTCTTCATGTCATAGCAGAGAATCAGGCTTCACGTCACCCACCACTGGAACAGGCCACTGTCACATATTTAGGCCCCGGCACCCAGACAGAGGAGAGAGGTCCCGTAACAGAGAATCTGGCTTCATGTCAGCAGAGAATCAGTCTTCATGTCATAGCAGAGAATCAGGCTTCACGTCACCCACCACTGGAACAGGCCACTGTCACATATTTAGGCCCAGGCACCCAGACAGAGGAGAGAGGTCCCGTAACAGAGAATCTGGCTTCATGTCAGCAGAGAATCAGTCTTCATGTATAGCAGAGAATCAGGCTTCACGTCACCCACCACTGGAACAGGCCACTGTCACATATTTAGGCCCAGGCACCCAGGCAGAGGAGAGAGGTCCCGTAACAGAGAATCTGGCTTCATGTCAGCAGAGAATCAGTCTTCATGTCATAGCAGAGAATCAGGCTTCACGTCACCCACCACTGGAACAGGCCACTGTCACATATTTAGGCCCCGGCACCCAGGCAGAGGAGAGAGGTCCCGTAACAGAGAATCTGGCTTCATGTCAGCAGAGAATCAGTCTTCATGTCATAGCAGAGAATCAGGCTTCACGTCACCCACCACTGGAACAGGCCACTGTCACATATTTAGGCCCAGGCACCCAGGCAGAGGAGAGAGGTCCCGTAACAGAGAATCTGGCTTCATGTCAGCAGAGAATCAGTCTTCATGTCATAGCAGAGAATCAGGCTTCACGTCACCCACCACTGGAACAGGCCACTGTCACATATTTAGGCCCAGGCACCCAGGCAGAGGAGAGAGGTCCCGTAACAGAGAATCAGGCTTCATGTCAGCAGAGAATCAGTCTTCATGTCATAGCAGAGAATCAGGCTTCACGTCACCCACCACTGGAACAGGCCACTGTCACATATTTAGGCCCAGGCACCCAGGCAGAGGAGAGAGGTCCCGTAACAGAGAATCTGGCTTCATGTCAGCAGAGAATCAGTCTTCATGTCATAGCAGAGAATCAGGCTTCACGTCACCCACCACTGGAACAGGCCACTGTCACATATTTAGGCCCCGGCACCCAGGCAGAGGAGAGAGGTCCCGTAACAGAGAATCTGGCTTCATGTCAGCAGAGAATCAGTCTTCATGTCATAGCAGAGAATCAGGCTTCAAGTCACCCACCACTGGAACAGGCCACTGTCACATATTTAGGCCCAGGCACCCAGGCAGAGGAGAGAGGTCCCGTAACAGAGAATCTGGCTTCATGTCAGCAGAGAATCAGTCTTCATGTCATAGCAGAGAATCAGGCTTCACGTCACCCACCACTGGAACAGGCCACTGTCACATATTTAGGCCCAGGCACCCAGGCAGAGGAGAGAGGTCCCGTAACAGAGAATCTGGCTTCATGTCAGCAGAGAATCAGTCTTCATGTCATAGCAGAGAATCAGGCTTCACGTCACCCACCACTGGAACAGGCCACTGTCACATATTTAGGCCCAGGCACCCAGGCAGAGGAGAGAGGTCCCGTAACAGAGAATCTGGCTTCATGTCAGCAGAGAATCAGTCTTCATGTCATAGCAGAGAATCAGGCTTCACGTCACCCACCACTGGAACAGGCCACTGTCACATATTTAGGCCCCGGCACCCAGGCAGAGGAGAGAGGTCCCGTAACAGAGAATCTGGCTTCATGTCAGCAGAGAATCAGTCTTCATGTCATAGCAGAGAATCAGGCTTCACGTCACCCACCACTGGAACAGGCCACTGTCACATATTTAGGCCCAGGCACCCAGGCAGAGGAGAGAGGTCCCGTAACAGAGAATCTGGCTTCATGTCAGCAGAGAATCAGTCTTCATGTCATAGCAGAGAATCAGGCTTCACGTCACCCACCACTGGAACAGGCCACTGTCACATATTTAGGCCCAGGCACCCAGGCAGAGGAGAGAGGTCCCGTAACAGAGAATCTGGCTTCATGTCAGCAGAGAATCAGTCTTCATGTCATAGCAGAGAATCAGGCTTCACGTCACCCACCACTGGAACAGGCCACTGTCACATATTTAGGCCCAGGCACCCAGGCAGAGGAGAGAGGTCCCGTAACAGAGAATCTGGCTTCATGTCAGCAGAGAATCAGTCTTCATGTCATAGCAGAGAATCAGGCTTCACGTCACCCACCACTGGAACAGGCCACTGTCACATATTTAGGCCCCGGCACCCAGGCAGAGGAGAGAGGTCCCGTAACAGAGAATCTGGCTTCATGTCAGCAGAGAATCAGTCTTCATGTCATAGCAGAGAATCAGGCTTCACGTCACCCACCACTGGAACAGGCCACTGTCACATATTTAGGCCCAGGCACCCAGGCAGAGGAGAGAGGTCCCGTAACAGAGAATCTGGCTTCATGTCAGCAGAGAATCAGTCTTCATGTCATAGCAGAGAATCAGGCTTCACGTCACCCACCACTGGAACAGGCCACTGTCACATATTTAGGCCCAGGCACCCAGGCAGAGGAGAGAGGTCCCGTAACAGAGAATCTGGCTTCATGTCAGCAGAGAATCAGTCTTCATGTCATAGCAGAGAATCAGGCTTCACGTCACCCACCACTGGAACAGGCCACTGTCACATATTTAGGCCCAGGCACCCAGGCAGAGGAGAGAGGTCCCGTAACAGAGAATCTGGCTTCATGTCAGCAGAGAATCAGTCTTCATGTCATAGCAGAGAATCAGGCTTCACGTCACCCACCACTGGAACAGGCCACTGTCACATATTTAGGCCCAGGCACCCAGGCAGAGGAGAGAGGTCCCGTAACAGAGAATCTGGCTTCATGTCAGCAGAGAATCAGTCTTCATGTCATAGCAGAGAATCAGGCTTCACGTCACCCACCACTGGAACAGGCCACTGTCACATATTTAGGCCCAGGCACCCAGGCAGAGGAGAGAGGTCCCGTAACAGAGAATCTGGCTTCATGTCAGCAGAGAATCAGTCTTCATGTCATAGCAGAGAATCAGGCTTCACGTCACCCACCACTGGAACAGGCCACTGTCACATATTTAGGCCCCGGCACCCAGGCAGAGGAGAGAGGTCCCGTAACAGAGAATCTGGCTTCATGTCAGCAGAGAATCAGTCTTCATGTCATAGCAGAGAATCAGGCTTCACGTCACCCACCACTGGAACAGGCCACTGTCACATATTTAGGCCCAGGCACCCAGGCAGAGGAGAGAGGTCCCGTAACAGAGAATCTGGCTTCATGTCAGCAGAGAATCAGTCTTCATGTCATAGCAGAGAATCAGGCTTCACGTCACCCACCACTGGAACAGGCCACTGTCACATATTTAGGCCCCGGCACCCAGGCAGAGGAGAGAGGTCCCGTAACAGAGAATCTGGCTTCATGTCAGCAGAGAATCAGTCTTCATGTCATAGCAGAGAATCAGGCTTCACGTCACCCACCACTGGAACAGGCCACTGTCACATATTTAGGCCCAGGCACCCAGGCAGAGGAGAGAGGTCCCGTAACAGAGAATCTGGCTTCATGTCAGCAGAGAATCAGTCTTCATGTCATAGCAGAGAATCAGGCTTCACGTCACCCACCACTGGAACAGGCCACTGTCACATATTTAGGCCCCGGCACCCAGGCAGAGGAGAGAGGTCCCGTAACAGAGAATCTGGCTTCATGTCAGCAGAGAATCAGTCTTCATGTCATAGCAGAGAATCAGGCTTCAAGTCACCCACCACTGGAACAGGCCACTGTCACATATTTAGGCCCAGGCACCCAGGCAGAGGAGAGAGGTCCCGTAACAGAGAATCTGGCTTCATGTCAGCAGAGAATCAGTCTTCATGTCATAGCAGAGAATCAGGCTTCACGTCACCCACCACTGGAACAGGCCACTGTCACATATTTAGGCCCAGGCACCCAGGCAGAGGAGAGAGGTCCCGTAACAGAGAATCTGGCTTCATGTCAGCAGAGAATCAGTCTTCATGTCATAGCAGAGAATCAGGCTTCACGTCACCCACCACTGGAACAGGCCACTGTCACATATTTAGGCCCCGGCACCCAGGCAGAGGAGAGAGGTCCCGTAACAGAGAATCTGGCTTCATGTCAGCAGAGAATCAGTCTTCATGTCATAGCAGAGAATCAGGCTTCACGTCACCCACCACTGGAACAGGCCACTGTCACATATTTAGGCCCAGGCACCCAGGCAGAGGAGAGAGGTCCCGTAACAGAGAATCTGGCTTCATGTCAGCAGAGAATCAGTCTTCATGTCATAGCAGAGAATCAGGCTTCACGTCACCCACCACTGGAACAAGCCACTGTCACATATTTAGGCCCCGGCACCCAGACAGAGGAGAGAGGTCCCGTAACAGAGAATCTGGCTTCATGTCAGCAGAGAATCAGTCTTCATGTCATAGCAGAGAATCAGGCTTCACGTCACCCACCACTGGAACAGGCCACTGTCACATATTTAGGCCCAGGCACCCAGACAGAGGAGAGAGGTCCCGTAACAGAGAATCTGGCTTCATGTCAGCAGAGAATCAGTCTTCATGTCATAGCAGAGAATCAGGCTTCACGTCACCCACCACTGGAACAGGCCACTGTCACATATTTAGGCCCAGGCACCCAGGCAGAGGAGAGAGGTCCCGTAACAGAGAATCTGGCTTCATGTCAGCAGAGAATCAGTCTTCATGTCATAGCAGAGAATCAGGCTTCACGTCACCCACCACTGGAACAGGCCACTGTCACATATTTAGGCCCCGGCACCCAGGCAGAGGAGAGAGGTCCCGTAACAGAGAATCTGGCTTCATGTCAGCAGAGAATCAGTCTTCATGTCATAGCAGAGAATCAGGCTTCACGTCACCCACCACTGGAACAGGCCACTGTCACATATTTAGGCCCAGGCACCCAGGCAGAGGAGAGAGGTCCCGTAACAGAGAATCTGGCTTCATGTCAGCAGAGAATCAGTCTTCATGTCATAGCAGAGAATCAGGCTTCACGTCACCCACCACTGGAACAGGCCACTGTCACATATTTAGGCCCAGGCACCCAGGCAGAGGAGAGAGGTCCCGTAACAGAGAATCTGGCTTCATGTCAGCAGAGAATCAGTCTTCATGTCATAGCAGAGAATCAGGCTTCACGTCACCCACCACTGGAACAGGCCACTGTCACATATTTAGGCCCAGGCACCCAGGCAGAGGAGAGAGGTCCCGTAACAGAGAATCTGGCTTCATGTCAGCAGAGAATCAGTCTTCATGTCATAGCAGAGAATCAGGCTTCACGTCACCCACCACTGGAACAGGCCACTGTCACATATTTAGGCCCCGGCACCCAGGCAGAGGAGAGAGGTCCCGTAACAGAGAATCTGGCTTCATGTCAGCAGAGAATCAGTCTTCATGTCATAGCAGAGAATCAGGCTTCACGTCACCCACCACTGGAACAGGCCACTGTCACATATTTAGGCCCAGGCACCCAGGCAGAGGAGAGAGGTCCCGTAACAGAGAATCTGGCTTCATGTCAGCAGAGAATCAGTCTTCATGTCATAGCAGAGAATCAGGCTTCACGTCACCCACCACTGGAACAGGCCACTGTCACATATTTAGGCCCAGGCACCCAGGCAGAGGAGAGAGGTCCCGTAACAGAGAATCTGGCTTCATGTCAGCAGAGAATCAGTCTTCATGTCATAGCAGAGAATCAGGCTTCACGTCACCCACCACTGGAACAGGCCACTGTCACATATTTAGGCCCAGGCACCCAGGCAGAGGAGAGAGGTCCCGTAACAGAGAATCTGGCTTCATGTCAGCAGAGAATCAGTCTTCATGTCATAGCAGAGAATCAGGCTTCACGTCACCCACCACTGGAACAGGCCACTGTCACATATTTAGGCCCAGGCACCCAGGCAGAGGAGAGAGGTCCCGTAACAGAGAATCTGGCTTCATGTCAGCAGAGAATCAGTCTTCATGTCATAGCAGAGAATCAGGCTTCACGTCACCCACCACTGGAACAGGCCACTGTCACATATTTAGGCCCAGGCACCCAGGCAGAGGAGAGAGGTCCCGTAACAGAGAATCTGGCTTCATGTCAGCAGAGAATCAGTCTTCATGTCATAGCAGAGAATCAGGCTTCACGTCACCCACCACTGGAACAGGCCACTGTCACATATTTAGGCCCCGGCACCCAGGCAGAGGAGAGAGGTCCCGTAACAGAGAATCTGGCTTCATGTCAGCAGAGAATCAGTCTTCATGTCATAGCAGAGAATCAGGCTTCACGTCACCCACCACTGGAACAGGCCACTGTCACATATTTAGGCCCAGGCACCCAGGCAGAGGAGAGAGGTCCCGTAACAGAGAATCTGGCTTCATGTCAGCAGAGAATCAGTCTTCATGTCATAGCAGAGAATCAGGCTTCACGTCACCCACCACTGGAACAGGCCACTGTCACATATTTAGGCCCCGGCACCCAGGCAGAGGAGAGAGGTCCCGTAACAGAGAATCTGGCTTCATGTCAGCAGAGAATCAGTCTTCATGTCATAGCAGAGAATCAGGCTTCACGTCACCCACCACTGGAACAGGCCACTGTCACATATTTAGGCCCAGGCACCCAGGCAGAGGAGAGAGGTCCCGTAACAGAGAATCTGGCTTCATGTCAGCAGAGAATCAGTCTTCATGTCATAGCAGAGAATCAGGCTTCACGTCACCCACCACTGGAACAGGCCACTGTCACATATTTAGGCCCCGGCACCCAGGCAGAGGAGAGAGGTCCCGTAACAGAGAATCTGGCTTCATGTCAGCAGAGAATCAGTCTTCATGTCATAGCAGAGAATCAGGCTTCACGTCACCCACCACTGGAACAGGCCACTGTCACATATTTAGGCCCAGGCACCCAGGCAGAGGAGAGAGGTCCCGTAACAGAGAATCTGGCTTCATGTCAGCAGAGAATCAGTCTTCATGTCATAGCAGAGAATCAGGCTTCACGTCACCCACCACTGGAACAGGCCACTGTCACATATTTAGGCCCAGGCACCCAGGCAGAGGAGAGAGGTCCCGTAACAGAGAATCTGGCTTCATGTCAGCAGAGAATCAGTCTTCATGTCATAGCAGAGAATCAGGCTTCACGTCACCCACCACTGGAACAGGCCACTGTCACATATTTAGGCCCAGGCACCCAGGCAGAGGAGAGAGGTCCCGTAACAGAGAATCTGGCTTCATGTCAGCAGAGAATCAGTCTTCATGTCATAGCAGAGAATCAGGCTTCACGTCACCCACCACTGGAACAGGCCACTGTCACATATTTAGGCCCCGGCACCCAGGCAGAGGAGAGAGGTCCCGTAACAGAGAATCTGGCTTCATGTCAGCAGAGAATCAGTCTTCATGTCATAGCAGAGAATCAGGCTTCACGTCACCCACCACTGGAACAGGCCACTGTCACATATTTAGGCCCAGGCACCCAGGCAGAGGAGAGAGGTCCCGTAACAGAGAATCTGGCTTCATGTCAGCAGAGAATCAGTCTTCATGTCATAGCAGAGAATCAGGCTTCACGTCACCCACCACTGGAACAGGCCACTGTCACATATTTAGGCCCAGGCACCCAGGCAGAGGAGAGAGGTCCCGTAACAGAGAATCTGGCTTCATGTCAGCAGAGAATCAGTCTTCATGTCATAGCAGAGAATCAGGCTTCACGTCACCCACCACTGGAACAGGCCACTGTCACATATTTAGGCCCAGGCACCCAGGCAGAGGAGAGAGGTCCCGTAACAGAGAATCTGGCTTCATGTCAGCAGAGAATCAGTCTTCATGTCATAGCAGAGAATCAGGCTTCACGTCACCCACCACTGGAACAGGCCACTGTCACATATTTAGGCCCCGGCACCCAGACAGAGGAGAGAGGTCCCGTAACAGAGAATCTGGCTTCATGTCAGCAGAGAATCAGTCTTCATGTCATAGCAGAGAATCAGGCTTCACGTCACCCACCACTGGAACAGGCCACTGTCACATATTTAGGCCCAGGCACCCAGACAGAGGAGAGAGGTCCCGTAACAGAGAATCTGGCTTCATGTCAGCAGAGAATCAGTCTTCATGTCATAGCAGAGAATCAGGCTTCACGTCACCCACCACTGGAACAGGCCACTGTCACATATTTAGGCCCAGGCACCCAGACAGAGGAGAGAGGTCCCGTAACAGAGAATCTGGCTTCATGTCAGCAGAGAATCAGTCTTCATGTCATAGCAGAGAATCAGGCTTCACGTCACCCACCACTGGAACAGGCCACTGTCACATATTTAGGCCCCGGCACCCAGACAGAGGAGAGAGGTCCCGTAACAGAGAATCTGGCTTCATGTCAGCAGAGAATCAGTCTTCATGTCATAGCAGAGAATCAGGCTTCACGTCACCCACCACTGGAATAGGCCACTGTCACATATTTAGGCCCCGGCACCCAGGCAGAGGAGAGAGGTCCCGTAACAGAGAATCTGGCTTCATGTCAGCAGAGAATCAGTCTTCATGTCATAGCAGAGAATCAGGCTTCACGTCACCCACCACTGGAACAGGCCACTGTCACATATTTAGGCCCAGGTACCCAGGCAGAGGAGAGAGGTCACGTAACAGAGAATCTGACTTCATGTCAGCAGAGAATCAGTCTTCATGTCATAGCAGAGAATCAGGCTTCACGTCACCCACCTCTGGAATAGGCCACTGTCACATATTTAGGCCCCGGCACCCAGGCAGAGGAGAGAGGTCCCGTAACAGAGAATCTGGCTTCATGTCAGCAGAGAATCAGTCTTCATGTCATAGCAGAGAATCAGGCTTCAAGTCACCCACCACTGGAACAGGCCACTGTCACATATTTAGGCCTAGGCACCCAGGCAGATGAGAGATGTCCCGTAACAGAGAATCTGGCTTCATGTCAGCAGAGAATCAGTCTTCATGTCATAGCAGAGAATCAGGCTTCACGTCACCCACCATTGGAACAGGCCACTGTCACATATTTAGGCCCAGGTACCCAGGCAGAGGAGAGAGGTCCCGTAACAGAGAATCTGGCTTCATGTCAGCAGAGAATCAGTCTTCATGTCATAGCAGAGAATCAGGCTTCACGTCACCCACCACTGGAATAGGCCACTGTCACATATTTAGGCCCCGGCACCCAGGCAGAGGAGAGAGGTCCCTTAACAGAGAATCTGGCTTCATTTCAGCAGAGAATCAGTCTTCATGTCATAGCAGAGAATCAGGCTTCACGTCACCCACCACTGGAACAGGCCACTGTCACATATTTAGGCCCAGGCACCCAGGCAGATGAGAGAGGTCCCGTAACAGAGAATCTAGCTTCATGTCAGCAGAGAATCAGTCTTCATGTTATAGCAGAGAATCAGGCTTCACGTCAACCACCACTGGAACAGGCCACTGTCACATATTTAGGCCCCGGCACCCAGACCGAGGAGAGAGGTCCCGTAACAGAGAATCTGGCTTCATGTCAGCAGAGAATCAGTCTTCATGTCATAGCAGAGAATCAGGCTTCACGTCAACCACCACTGGAACAGGCCACTGTCACATATTTAGGCCCAGGCACCCAGACAGAGGAGAGAGGTCCCGTAACAGAGAATCTGGCTTCATGTCAGCAGAGAATCAGTCTCTTATGTTATAGCAGAGAATCAGGCTTCACGTCACCCACCACTGGAACAGGCCACTGTCACATATTTAGGCCCCGGCACCCAGACAGAGGAGAGAGGTCCCGTAACAGAGAATCTGGCTTCATGTCAGCAGAGAATCAGTCTTCATGTTATAGCAGAGAATCAGGCTTCACGTCACCCACCACTGGAACAGGCCACTGTCACATATTTAGACCCCGGCACCCAGACAGAGGAGAGGTTCATTCAACTTTGGGTTGCCCCGCAATATAATGGTAAAATGAAAATAAAAATAGGATTGAATGAGGAAATGCCCTGGAGTAGAATAATATATTGTTAAAGGGAGGCAGTTAATGTCTAATCTGCACAAGGGATGGACAGGTCCTGTGGGATCCATGCCTGGTTCATTTTTATGAACGTCAGCTTGTCCACATTGGCTGTAGACAGGCAGCTGCGTTTGTCTGTAATGACGCCCCCTGCCATGCTGAATACACGTTCAGACAAAACGCTGGCCGCCGGGCAGGCCAGCACCTCCAAGGCATAAAAGGCTAGCTCTGACCACGTGGACAATTTGGAGACCCAGAAGTTGAATGGGGCCGAACCATCAGTCAGTACGTGGAGGGGTGTGCACACGTACTGTTCCACCATGTTAGTGAAATGTTGCCTCCTGCTAACACGTTCCATATCAGGTGGTGGTGCAGTTAGCTGTGGCGTGGTGACAAAACTTTCCACATCTCTGCCATGCTAACCCTGCCCTCAGAGGAGCTGGCCGTGACACAGCTGCGTTGGCGACCTCTTGCTCCTCCTCTGCCTTCGCCTTGGGCTTCCACTGGTTCCCCTGTGACATTTGGGAATGCTCTCAGTAGCGCGTCTACCAACGTGCGCTTTTACTCGCGCATCTTCCTATCACGCTCCAGTGTAGGAAGTAAGGTGGGCACATTGTCTTTGTACTGAGGATCCAGCAGGGTGGCAACCCAGTAGTCCGCACACGTTAAAATGTGGGCAACTCTGCTGTCTTTGCGCAGGCACTGCAGCATGTAGTCGCTCATGTGTGCCAGGCTGCCCAGAGGTAAGGACAAGCTGTCCTCTGTGGGAGGCGTATCGTCATCGTCCTGTGTTTCCCCCCAGCCACGCACCAGTGATGGGCCCGAGCTGCCTTGGGTGCCAGCCCGCTGTGAACCTGCTTCATCCTCATCCTCCTCCACCTCCTCCTCATCCTCGTCCTCCTCGTCCTCCAGTAGTGGGCCCTGTCTGGCCACATTTGTACCTGGCTTCTGCTGTTGCAAAAAACCTCCCTCTGAGTCACTTCGAAGAGACTGGCCTGAAAGTGCTAAAAATGACCCCTCTTCCTCCTCTTCCTCCTGGGCCACCTCCTCTTCCATCATCGCCCTAAGTGTTTTCTCAAGGAGACATAGAAGTGGTATTGTAACGCTGATAATGGCGTCATCGCCACTGGCCATGTTGGTGGAGTACTCGAAACAGCGCAACAGGGCACACAGGTCTCGCATGGAGGCCCAGTCATTGGTGGTGAAGTGGGGCTGATCCGCAGTGCGACTGACCCGTGTGTGCTGCAGCTGAAACTCCACTATGGCCTGCTGCTGATCGCACAGTCTGTCCAGCATATGCAAGGTGGATTTCCACCTGGTGGGCACGTCGCATATAAGGCGGTGAGCGGGAAGGCCGAAGTTATGCTGTAGCGCAGACAGGCGAGCAGCGGCAGGGTGTGAACGCCGGAAGCGCGAACAGACGGCCCGCACTTTATGCAGCAGCTCTGACATGTCGGGGTAGTTGTGAATGAACTTCTGCACCACCAAATTCAGCACATGCGCCAGGCAAGGGATGTGCGTCAAACCGGCTAGTCCCAGAGCTGCAACGAGATTTCGCCCATTATCGCACACCACCAGGCCAGGCTTGAGGCTCACCGGCAGCAACCACTCGTCGGTCTGTTGTTCTATACCCCCCCACAACTCCTGTGCGGTGTGGGGCCTGTCCCCCAAACATATGAGTTTCAGAACGGCCTGCTGACGTTTACCCCGGGCTGTGCTGAAGTTGGTGGTGAAGGTGTGTGGCTGACTGGATGAGCAGGTGGAAGAAGAGGAGGAGGAAGCTGAGTAGGAGGAGGAGGAGACAGCAGGCAAAGAATGTTGCCCTGCGATCCTTGGCGGCGGAAGGACGTGCGCCAAACAGCTCTCCGCCTGGGGCCCAGCCGCCACTACATTTACCCAGTGTGCAGTTAGGGAGATATAACGTCCCTAGCCGTGCTTACTGGTCCACGTATCTGTGGTTAGGTGGACCTTGCCACAGATGGCGTTGCGCAGTGCACACTTGATTTTATCGGATACTTGGTTGTGCAGGGAAGGCACGGCTCTCTTGGAGAAGTAGTGCCGGCTGGGAACAACATACTGTGGGACAGCAAGCGACATGAGCTGTTTGAAGCTGTCTGTGTCCACCAGCCTAAATGACAGCATTTCATAGGCCAGTAGTTTAGAAATGCTGGCATTCAGGGCCAGGGATCGAGGGTGGCTAGGTGGGAATTTACGCTTTCTCTCAAATCTTTGTGAGATGGAGAGCTGAACGCTGCCGTGTGACATGGTTGAGATGCTTGGTGACGCAGGTGGTGGTGTTGGTGGTACATCCCATGTTTGCTGGGCGGCAAGTGCCAACGTTCCCCCAGAGGCGGAGGAAGAGGCCGAGGCGGCGGCAGCAGCAGAAGAGGCCGAGGTGGCAGCAGCAGAAGAGGTAGCAGGGGGAGCCTGAGTGACTTCCTTGTTTTTAAGGTGTTTATGCATGCAGGTGCCTGGTCTTGCAGGTTGTGCTAAGGTTCAGAACGTTAATGCCTCGCTTCAGGCTCTGATGGCACAGCGTGCAAACCACTCGGGTCTTGTCGTCAGCACATTGTTTGAAGAAGTGCCATGCCAGGGAACTTCTTGAAGCTGCCTTTGGGGTGCTCGGTCCCAGATGGCGGCTGTCAGTAGCAGGCGGAGTCTCTTGGCGGCGGGTGTTCTGATTTTGCCCACTGCTCCCTCTTTTGCTACGCTGTTGGCTCGGTCTCACCACTGCCTCTTCCTCTGAACTGTGAAAGTCGGTGGCATGACCTTCATTCCATGTGGGATCTAGGACCTCATCATCCCCTGCATCGTCTTCCACCCAGTCTTGATCCCTAACCTCCTGTTCAGTCTGCACACTGCAGAAAGACGCAGCAGTTGGCACCTGTGTTTCGTCATCATCAGAGACGTGCTGAGGTGGTATTCCCATCTCCTCATCATCAGGAAACATAACTGGTTGTGCGTTAGTGCATTCTATTTCTTCCACCCCTGGGGAAGGGCTAGGTGGTGGATGCCCTTGGGAAACCCTGGCAGCAGAGTCTTCAAACAGCATAAGAGACTGCTGCATAACTTGAGGCTCAGACAAATTCCCTGATATGCATGGGGGTGATGTGACAGACTGATGGGCTTAGTTTTCATGCGCCATCTGTGCGCTTTCTGCAGAAGACTGGGTGGGATATAATGTGAACGTGCTGGATGCACTGTCAGCCACCCAATTGACTAATGCCTGTACCTGCTCAGGCCTTACCATCCTTAGAACGGCATTGGGCCCCACCAAATATCCCTGTAAATTCTGGCGGCTACTGGGACCTGAGGTAGTTGGTACACTAGGACGTGTGGCTGTGGCAGAACGGCCACGTCCTCTCCCAGCACCAGAGGGTCCACTAACACCACCACGACCATGTCCACGTCCGCGTCCCTTACTAGATGTTTTCCTCATTGTTACCGTTCACCACAATAAGAAAAATATTATTCGGGCCAATGTATTGAATTCAAATTCAGGCCTTTTTTTACAGACACCTAACACTATCTGGCTATCTATTTAGGTACCGTATTACACTAATACAGGCACACCAGTAATGACAGATTTAGCTGAATATAAATGTGAGGCCTATTTTTTAGGCGCTGGGTGACAGGTATACGTTTAATCACAGAATTAGACTTGGATCAGCACTGTAGCGTGTGTATTAAGTTTTTGAGAATGACCCTATCAGCACCTTGAATCTAATATACCCTTTTAGGGATAGATTTAAAGTAGGCCTGATACAGCAGAAACCACTAATTTTGAGAATTGCAAATTTGGGAATTGTTTTTCAACCCAGAACAACAACTGTGCTTTGACGGTCACTAAAAATAACTTGACCAGCTAAAACAGTACAGATTTGGATGAATATAAATGTGAGGCCTATTTTTTAGGCGCTGGGTGACAGGTATACGTTTAATCACAGAATTAGACTTGGATTTGCACTGTAGCGTGTGTGTTAAGTTTTTGAGAATGACCCTATCAGCACCTTGAATCTAATATACCCTTTTAGGGATAGATTTAAAGTAGGCCTGATACAGCAGAAACCACTAATTTTGAGAATTGCAAATTTGGGAATTGTTTTTCAACCCAGAGCAAAAACTGTGCTTTGACGGTCACAAAAAATAACTTGACCAGCTAAAACAGTACAGATTTGGATGAATATAAATGTGAGGCCTATTTTTTAGGCGCTGGGTGACAGGTATACGTTTAATCACAGAATTAGACTTGGATCTGCACTGTAGCGTGTGTGTTAAGTTTTTGAGAATATATAAGTAAATTTGAGGCACACAATATTTTGAGTTGCAAAAATGGGGCATTTATTCATTAGCATATAATGCTGTCATCCATAGGCCCAATCTTTTTCAAATTGTACACATATTTGGCAGAAACCGTACGTTTCGGTCGCGCAGGACCTTCATCTGCGGTTTTATCTATAATACAATAATGGACATGAGCTGGATAGTCGCAAATATAGCAGTAGAATTCAACACATATAATAATATTTTTATAAAAAAGATCATGGAAAAAATCATAGTGTCATAGAAAAATCAAACAAAAAGGGTTGACTTTAGAAAAGTATCATACATTGCATAAGGGGTATGTGGAGCACACTATGCACATCAAATACATCTAGTACCAGCTACATAGATAAATAGCAATATGGATAAATAGCATGTCATAGCCTTATATTAGCTAAGTGGACCATGTCATAGTGAAAGCCAGTATCAGCTTGAAGTATTGATGTGTAACACTGTGCTCCATTCACCCATGCCCTGCAGTAATATAGCACACATAAGGTCACCACCTGGACCAAAGGATAATCACATATAGTCATAGCCCCTCATAATATATAGCATATAACCTGGCACATTGAGTATAATAACTTTGTCGATAGTCGTCTGGATCTTGCAGAAGGACATGCCGGTATAATCGCTTGTACTAAGGTCTTGTATAACGGGCCAATATATAAACAAATAGAAGAGGAAAAAGCTGAAAAGAAAGACATCTTGTTAGAGTTATATACACCACAGACTGTACCTGCTCAGACGGATGTGTGTAAGTGGGGCGCTGGATGCATAGTTTGTGTGCTGAGCGGCCGTTCTTAAATATGTATGGGCTGCCTGGAGGTTCCGGTCATGTGAGCGGATGTCATGTGATCATAGGGGCGGGCCTATGCGTTTCACACTGTTGTATGCGTTCCACTGGGAGGTTGCTGGAAGTTCCGGTCATGTGACCACTGGTCACATGATCGCTATGGAAGATGTGTATGCCTTCTAGCTGGTTTTAAACGCAAATGCTGCATTCCATTACAATTTTAAGTGGCTAGTCATAAATGGGGAACATTAATGAATATAGAGTTATGTGAAATTATAGCAACTTGGTAATACTATGTTGCTTCTATAGTCTAATTTATGGCGGAGACTATAATGTGGTACAAAGTCAAGGCGTGTTAGATATATTAAATAAAATCATAAATATAAGGAGCTAAGACTATAATCAAGGGTAGGTGGTAGGTAAGAGGTGATGGGGAAAGAGGGGGGGCAGGGAGAAAAAAAGGGGGGGGGGGGAAAGGGGGAGGGAGGGAGGGGAAGGTCAGTCTCACCCACACCCGTTGTAGACAAAAAACAATTTTCAGCGAGTCTGTGGAAAGAAGAAAGATATTTAGAACATCTCCAAATATAATAACGACAGATAATAGATACGATATGGTCATCAGATATGGATGAGAGGACATGAGGACCAATTAAATATTGTCTTAAGTATTAATAAAAAAGTCACATTCCCGATTCAAGCCATTTGGTGAAAGTGTTCCTAGTTTATGGATCCAAAAGGCCTCCTTTTGCTTAAGGAGGATGGTCCGATTGCCACCCCTCCTGGGTCGGTCCACTTGTTCCAAAATTTGGAACCGAAGTTGCGATATTTGATGTTTTTTCTCGAGAAAATGATGGGGAATTGGCAGAATTTTCTGTTGGAGTCTGATGGTTGACTTATGTTTACTAATCCTATCTCGCACATGTTGGGTAGTCTCCCCAACATATGCGAGACCACATGGACATTTTATTAAATACACCACGTAACTGGATTCGCAAGTGTAAAACCCCTGAATGGCAAATGTCTGTCCAGTACGTGGATGTGTAACATATTCTCCTTTGGTCACATTGGAACACTGTGCACAGTGCAAGCAAGGATATGTGCCATTGCGCTTACTCCGTAGGTAAGTCTGAGTTGATGGTCTGGTAAGGCTCCCTATGTCTGCTCTGACTAATTTATCCCGAATATTGGGGGGTCTCTTGTAGCAGGTCAAAAGGGGTTGTTGAAATTCCTCTATTTTTGGATAGGATTTAGCTAATACGGACCAATTTTGTTTGAAAGCCTGCTGAATTTTTGGCATGAGTGGATGGTATGTGGTTATACACGCTATCCTCTTTTGATTTGTGGGGCGTGGTTTGCGAGTCTCGCCAAGGTTGTTGAGGGCTTTCTTTAGAATGGTATCAGGGTAACCCCTGTTGTGAAATTTTTTGGTCATGGTCTCAAAACATTTAACCTTAATTGCTTCTTTAGTGACAATTCGGTTGACTCTTGTGTATTGAGATCGTGGTAGGGAGTCTTTTGTAGCTCGTGGGTGACAACTATCATAGTGTAACAAACTGTTACGGTCGGTTGCTTTACTATAGAGATCTATGGTTAGTGTTCCTGCCGGGTCTATTTGGACAAGTGTGTCCAAAAAGCTAATTTCCTCTTTGCTGGTATGAGAAGTGAAGCCTAGCTCACTGTATATCTGGTTCAGGTTCTCCACAAAATTATTTATGGTGGATATTGGTCCTCTCCAGATACAGAAAACATCGTCTATAAAACGAAACCATACGTCTGCAAATTGGCAGAAGAGGGGATTTGTGTATACAAAATCTTCTTCAAACGCCGCCATAAAGGCGTTGGCATAGGGGGGGGCCACATTGGACCCCATAGCGGTCCCCCTCTTCTGACCGTAGTAGGTGTCGCCAAACAGAAAAAAATTCTTTTTAAGTATGATCTCCAGTAGTGTTAAACAGAATTCCTGTTGTTGAATAGTTAAACTGGAGTTTTTTTCTAGAAGTCTAGC
Organism: Bufo bufo; assembly: GCF_905171765.1. Classification (NCBI taxonomy): domain Eukaryota; kingdom Metazoa; phylum Chordata; class Amphibia; order Anura; family Bufonidae; genus Bufo; species Bufo bufo. The sequence goes on from NC_053391.1 coordinate 324,838,325, forward strand.
TGTGGCTTTTATGCCTTTATCGTGTACTATAGACGTGTAGAGGCTGTTTACATCTAAAGTTAATAAGGTACTATCTGGTGTGAGTGTAACGCCCTTCAGCTTTTTAATGAAATCAGATGTATCCAGTATGAAGGATCTTGATGTTTTAGTGAGTGGTGTCAAAATTTTTTCCAGATAAATGGCCAGGGGAGAGAATACTGAGTTAGTTGAAGCGACTATTGGACGTCCTGGAGGGTTAATGAGGCTTTTATGTATCTTGGGTAGTATATAAAATACTGGTGTGATGGGGTTGTATTCGACTAAAAAACTTGCTGTTTTATTGTCTATGATCCCTGTTTTGGAATTTGACTCTATGATGTTGGTAATTAGTGTTTGTATTTGCATAGTGGGGTCTCTTGGTAGTATCTCATATGTCTCGCTATCTGCCAGCTGTCTCATGATCTCCATCATGTAGTCTCTTTTGTCCATAACGACAAGAGCTCCACCCTTATCTGCAGGTTTGACAATGATATCCTTGTTACATTGGAGGGCCTCAATTGCTAATTTTTCTTCGCGGGACAAATTATTAGTGTGTTTAAACTGGCCCTGTTTGTTCTCCACTAGTATCTTCTCTATTAATTGTTGGGATAGAGAAATGTATGTTTCTACAGGGTGCTTGTTTTTGGGCGGCATATAGGAGCTCTTGTTCCTTAGGCCCAAGGTATCAATCGATAGAGGTCCTGGTCGGACAATAATGTCCGCTTGTGTCATTGGGATTTCCTCAAAATGGGCCTTAAGTCTCAGTGTGCGATAGAACCTCTGTAATTCCTGTTCCAATATAAATGTATTAAGTCTCGGTGTGGGACAGAAAGACAGTCCCTTTTGTAGGGCAGAGGTCTGTTCAGGTAATAGGGTGGTAGATGAAATGTTTATGACTAAATTATCGCCCTTACCTGGGATCGTGTCTGGGCTCGTTCCTCCGGATCTCCTGCCGCCCCTCCTGGTCTTCCGCTTTTGGATGACAGCATTATATGCTAATGAATAAATGCCCCATTTTTGCAACTCAAAATATTGTGTGCCTCAAATTTACTTATATATTTATTGGCTATCTATAGCCCTTGATTGGCACCTAATCGGAACAAATAGAGTGCGGTTCTCAATTTCTTTTAAAAAATTGATCACAGTGAGACACCGGCACCTACGTCTGAACATGACAAATGTATTCTCGTATGATGTAAACACTGCTGAGAGCATTGTATCAGGGGTCCATTTACCCAATGAATTCCTACATATTCCCAATCATGAGATGAAAATCCGTGAATATGAACGTGACCGAAGACGCCTCATTGGGTGGGAGTTACACTGTAGTACATTAACAGAATACTACAAGAACAGTCGCATCCCCAGAGGCTTAAGATCACGTCTGAGACCCACGCTTTTTGCCGACAAGAAAGAATTTTGCGAGCGTTTTGAAAATATATTAAATAAATGCTCTTTTGATCTGATCCTACTCACAATAGAAGAATTACAGTCTTCCATTGGAGAACTAACCAAGAAAATCGATAGCACCGAGACACAATTAACCTCGACTACCCCCGAGGAAGACTTAACCAAAGCAAAAGAAAGAATTGAAAAACAGTTACAAGAATTCAAGAAAAATACGGAACAGAACAAACGACAGAAGTTCATACGCGACGCGGAAGACTACAGGTTGGATACGGTATATCGGTGGAAAGGAAACCAACAAGGTCAAGGCTTCAGAGGCTATCGTAACCCGCACTATTCCGGTTCATCGAATTCCGACAGCGACAGATCCGGCAACCAGAGATACCCAGCCCGTTTTTTAGGCAATCGACGCGGCCGAACCAAAAGCGGAAGACCAGGAGGGGCGGCAGGAGATCCGGAGGAACGAGCCCAGACACGATCCCAGGTAAGGGCGATAATTTAGTCATAAACATTTCATCTACCACCCTATTACCTGAACAGACCTCTGCCCTACAAAAGGGACTGTCTTTCTGTCCCACACCGAGACTTAATACATTTATATTGGAACAGGAATTACAGAGGTTCTATCGCACACTGAGACTTAAGGCCCATTTTGAGGAAATCCAAATGACACAAGCGGACATTATTGTCCGACCAGGACCTCTATCGATTGATACCTTGGGCCTAAGGAACAAGAGCTCCTATATGCCGCCCAAAAACAAGCACCCTGTAGAAACATACATTTCTCTATCCCAACAATTAATAGAGAAGATACTAGTGGAGAACAAACAGGGCCAGTTTAAACACACTAATAATTTGTCCCGCGAAGAAAAATTAGCAATTGAGGCCCTCCAATGTAACAAGGATATCATTGTCAAACCTGCAGATAAGGGTGGAGCTCTTGTCATTATGGACAAAAGAGACTACATGATGGAGATCATGAGACAGCTGGCAGATAGCGAGACATATGAGATACTACCAAGAGACCCCACTATGCAAATACAAACACTAATTACCAACATCATAGAGTCAAATTCCAAAACAGGGATCATAGACAATAAAACAGCAAGTTTTTTAGTCGAATACAACCCCATCACACCAGTATTTTATATACTACCCAAGATACATAAAAGCCTCATTAACCCTCCAGGACGTCCAATAGTCGCTTCAACTAACTCAGTATTCTCTCCCCTGGCCATTTATCTGGAAAAAATTTTTACACCACTCACTAAAACATCAAGATCCTTCATACTGGATACATCTGATTTCATTAAAAAGCTGAAGGGCGTTACACTCACACCAGATAGTACCTTATTAACTTTAGATGTAAACAGCCTCTACACGTCTATAGTACACGATAAAGGCATAAAAGCCACAGCTAGACTTCTAGAAAAAAACTCCAGTTTAACTATTCAACAACAGGAATTCTGTTTAACACTACTGGAGATCATACTTAAAAAGAATTTTTTTCTGTTTGGCGACACCTACTACGGTCAGAAGAGGGGGACCGCTATGGGGGCCAATGTGGCCCCCCCCATGCCAACGCCTTTATGGCGGCGTTTGAAGAAGATTTTGTATACACAAATCCCCTCTTCTGCCAATTTGCAGACGTATGGTTTCGTTTTATAGACGATGTTTTCTGTATCTGGAGAGGACCAATATCCACCATAAATAATTTTGTGGAGAACCTGGACCAGATATACAGTGAGCTAGGCTTCACTTCTCATACCAGCAAAGAGGAAATTAGCTTTTTGGACACACTTGTCCAAATAGACCCGGCAGGAACACTAACCATAGATCTCTATAGTAAAGCAACCGACCGTAACAGTTTGTTACACTATGATAGTTGTCACCCACGAGCTACAAAAGACTCCCTACCACGATCTCAATACACAAGAGTCAACCGAATTGTCACTAAAGAAGCAATTAAGGTTAAATGTTTTGAGACCATGACCAAAAAATTTCACAACAGGGGTTACCCTGATACCATTCTAAAGAAAGCCCTCAACAACCTTGGCGAGACTCGCAAACCACGCCCCACAAATCAAAAGAGGATAGCGTGTATAACCACATACCATCCACTCATGCCAAAAATTCAGCAGGCTTTCAAACAAAATTGGTCCGTATTAGCTAAATCCTATCCAAAAATAGAGGAATTTCAACAACCCCTTTTGACCTGCTACAAGAGACCCCCCAATATTCGGGATAAATTAGTCAGAGCAGACATAGGGAGCCTTACCAGACCATCAACTCAGACTTACCTACGGTTTAAGCGCAATGGCACATATCCTTGCTTGCACTGTGCACAGTGTTCCAATGTGACCAAAGGAGAATATGTTACACATCCACGTACTGGACAGACATTTGCCATTCAGGGGTTTTACACTTGCGAATCCAGTTACGTGGTGTATTTAATAAAATGTCCATGTGGTCTCGCATATGTTGGGGAGACTACCCAACATGTGCGAGATAGGATTAGTAAACATAAGTCAACCATCAGACTCCAACAGAAAATTCTGCCAATTCCCCATCATTTTCTCGAGAAAAAACATCAAATATCGCAACTTCGGTTCCAAATTTTGGAACAAGTGGACCGACCCAGGAGGGGTGGCAATCGGACCATCCTCCTTAAGCAAAAGGAGGCCTTTTGGATCCATAAACTAGGAACACTTTCACCAAATGGCTTGAATCGGGAATGTGACTTTTTTATTAATACTTAAGACAATATTTAATTGGTCCTCATGTCCTCTCATCAATATCTGATGACCATATCGTATCTATTATCTGTCGTTATTATATTTGGAGATGTTCTAAATATCTTTCTTCTTTCCACAGACTCGCTGAAAATTGTTTTTTGTCTACAACGGGTGTGGGTGAGACTGACCTTCCCCTCCCTCCCTCCCCCTTTCCCCCCCCCCTTTTTTTTCTCCCTGCCCCCCCTCTTTCCCCATCACCTCTTACCTACCACCTACCCTTGATTATAGTCTTAGCTCCTTATATTTATGATTTTATTTAATATATCTAACACGCCTTGACTTTGTACCACATTATAGTCTCCGCCATAAATTAGACTATAGAAGCAACATAGTATTACCAAGTTGCTATAATTTCACATAACTCTATATTCATTAATGTTCCCCATTTATGACTAGCCACTTAAAATTGTAATGGAATGCAGCATTTGCGTTTAAAACCAGCTAGAAGGCATACACATCTTCCATAGCGATCATGTGACCAGTGGTCACATGACCGGAACTTCCAGCAACCTCCCAGTGGAACGCATACAACAGTGTGAAACGCATAGGCCCGCCCCTATGATCACATGACATCCGCTCACATGACCGGAACCTCCAGGCAGCCCATACATATTTAAGAACGGCCGCTCAGCACACAAACTATGCATCCAGCGCCCCACTTACACACATCCGTCTGAGCAGGTACAGTCTGTGGTGTATATAACTCTAACAAGATGTCTTTCTTTTCAGCTTTTTCCTCTTCTATTTGTTTATATATTGGCCCGTTATACAAGACCTTAGTACAAGCGATTATACCGGCATGTCCTTCTGCAAGATCCAGACGACTATCGACAAAGTTATTATACTCAATGTGCCAGGTTATATGCTATATATTATGAGGGGCTATGACTATATGTGATTATCCTTTGGTCCAGGTGGTGACCTTATGTGTGCTATATTACTGCAGGGCATGGGTGAATGGAGCACAGTGTTACACATCAATACTTCAAGCTGATACTGGCTTTCACTATGACATGGTCCACTTAGCTAATATAAGGCTATGACATGCTATTTATCCATATTGCTATTTATCTATGTAGCTGGTACTAGATGTATTTGATGTGCATAGTGTGCTCCACATACCCCTTATGCAATGTATGATACTTTTCTAAAGTCAACCCTTTTTGTTTGATTTTTCTATGACACTATGATTTTTTCCATGATCTTTTTTATGAAAATATTATTATATGTGTTGAATTCTACTGCTATATTTGCGACTATCCAGCTCATGTCCATTATTGTATTATAGATAAAACCGCAGATGAAGGTCCTGCGCGACCGAAACGTACGGTTTCTGCCAAATATGTGTACAATTTGAAAAAGATTGGGCCTATGGATGACAGCATTATATGCTAATGAATAAATGCCCCATTTTTGCAACTCAAAATATTGTGTGCCTCAAATTTACTTATATATTTATTGGCTATCTATAGCCCTTGATTGGCACCTAATCGGAACAAATAGAGTGCGGTTCTCAATTTCTTTTAAAAAGGTTTTTGAGAATGACCCTATCAGCACCTTGAATCTGATATACCCTTTTAGGGATAGATTTAAAGTAGGCCTGATACAGCAGAAACCACTAATTTTGAGAATTGCAAATTTGGGAATTGTTTTTCAACCCAGAACAACAACTGTGCTTTGACGGTCACTAAAAATAACTTGACCAGCTAAAACAGTACAGATTTGGATGAATATAAATGTGAGGCCTATTTTTTAGGCGCTGGGTGACAGGTATACGTTTAATCACAGAATTAGACTTGGATTTGCACTGTAGCGTGTGTGTTAAGTTTTTGAGAATGACCCTATCAGCACCTTGAATCTAATATACCCTTTTAGGGATAGATTTAAAGTAGGCCTGATACAGCAGAAACCACTAATTTTGAGAATTGCAAATTTGGGAATTGTTTTTCAACCCAGAGCAAAAACTGTGCTTTGACGGTCACAAAAAATAACTTGACCAGCTAAAACAGTACAGATTTGGATGAATATAAATGTGAGGCCTATTTTTTAGGCGCTGGATGACAGGTATACGTTTAATCACAGAATTAGACTTGTATCTGCACGGTAGCGTGTGTGTTAAGTTTTTCTTAATGACACTATCAGCACCTTGAATCTAATATACCCTTTTAGGGATAGATTTAAAGTAGGCCTGATACAGCAGAAACCACTAATTTTGAGAATTGCAAATTTGGGAATTGTTTTTCAACCCAGAGCAAAAACTGTGCTTTGACGGTCACAAAAAATAACTTGACCAGCTAAAACAGTACAGATTTGGATGAATATAAATGTGAGGCCTATTTTTTAGGCGCTGGGTGACAGGTATACGTTTAATCACAGAATTAGACTTGGATCTGCACTGTAGCGTGTGTGTTAAGTTTTTGAGAATGACCCTATCAGCACCTTGAATCTGATATACCCTTTTAGGGATAGATTTAAAGTAGGCCTGATACAGCAGAAACCACTAATTTTGAGAATTGCAAATTTGGGAATTGTTTTTCAACCCAGAACAACAACTGTGCTTTGACGGTCACTAAAAATAACTTGACCAGCTAAAACAGTACAGATTTGGATGAATATAAATGTGAGGCCTATTTTTTAGGCGCTGGGTGACAGGTATACGTTTAATCACAGAATTAGACTTGGATTTGCACTGTAGCGTGTGTGTTAAGTTTTTGAGAATGACCCTATCAGCACCTTGAATCTAATATACCCTTTTAGGGATAGATTTAAAGTAGGCCTGATACAGCAGAAACCACTAATTTTGAGAATTGCAAATTTGGGAATTGTTTTTCAACCCAGAGCAAAAACTGTGCTTTGACGGTCACAAAAAATAACTTGACCAGCTAAAACAGTACAGATTTGGATGAATATAAATGTGAGGCCTATTTTTTAGGCGCTGGATGACAGGTATACGTTTAATCACAGAATTAGACTTGGATCAGCACTGTAGCGTGTTTGTTAAGTTTTTGAGAATGACCCTATCAGCACCTTGAATCTAATATACCCTTTTAGGGATAGATTCAACCACCTGCCATCTGGGCCATTTGCCCCCTTCCTGACCAGGCCAAATTTTGCAAAACTGACATATCTCAATTTATGTGGTAATAACTTTGGAACGCCTTTATTTATCCAAGTCATTCAGAGATTGTTTTCTCGTGACACATTGTACTTCATGATAGTCATAAATTTGAGTCAAAATATTTCACCTTTATTTATGAAAAAAAAACTAATTTACCCAAAAATTTGAAAAATTCGCAATTTTCTAAATTTCAATTTCTCTGCTTTTAAAACAGAAAGTGATACCTCATAAAATATTTATTATTTAACATTCCCCATATGTCTACTTTATGTTGGCATCATTTTGGAAATGTCATTTTATTTTTTTAGGACGTTAGAAGGCTTAGAAGTTTAGAAGCAATTCTTCAAATTTTTAAGAAAAATGCCAAAACCCACTTTTTAAGGACCAGTTCAGGTCTGAAGTCACTTTGTGGGGCCTACATAGTGGATACCCCCATAAATGACCCCATTGTAGAAACGACACCCCTCAAGGTATTCAAAACCGATTTTACAAACTTTGTTAACCCTTTAGGCGTTCCACAAGAATTAAAGGAAAATGGAGATCAAATTTTTAAATTTCACTTTTGTGGCAGATTTTCCATTTTAATCAATTTTTTTCTTTAACACATCGATGGTTAACAGCCAAAGAAAACTTAATATTTATTACCCAGATTCTGCGGTTTACAGAAACACCCCACATGTGGTCATAAACTGCTGTATGGGCACACGGCAGGGCGCAGAAGAAAAGGAACTCCACATGGTTTTTAGATGCCATGTCCCATTTGAAGCCCCCTGATGCACCCTTACAGTAGAAACTCCCAAGAAGTGACCCCATTTTGGAAACTAGGGGATAAGGCGCCAGTTTTATTGGTACTATTTTTGGGTACATATGATTTTTTGATCATTCATTATAACACTTTATGGGGCAAGGTGACCAAAAAATTGGTTGTTTTAGCACAGTTTCTATTTATTTATTTTTACAGCGTTCACCTGAGGGGTTCAGTCAAGTGACATTTTTATAGAGCAGATTGTTACGGACGTGGCGATACCTAATATGTATACTTTTTCTCATTTATTAAAGTTTTACACAATAATAGCATTTTTGAAACAAAGAAATTATGTTTTAATGTGTCCATGTTCTGAGAGCTATAGTTTTTTTTATTTTTTGAGAGATTTTCTTATGTAGGGGCTCATTTTTTGCGGGATGAGGTGACGGTTTTATTGGTACTATTTTGTGGGACATACGCGTTTTTGATCACTTGGTGTTGCACCTTTTGTGATGCAAGGTGACAAAAATTGCTTGTTTTGACACATTTTTTTGTTTTTTTTACGGTGTTCACCCGAGGGGTTAGGTCATGTGATATTTTTATAGAGCTGGTTTTTATGGACGCGGCAATACCTAATATGTATACTTTTTTTTTTTTTTTTCTATTTTTAACTTTTTTTTTTCATTCCTTACTTGGGGACTTTTTTTTTTTACATGTGAAACTTTTTTATTTTTTTTTATTTTCAACCTTTTATTTTTATTTTTTTTATTTTACACTTTTCGTCCCCCATAAGGTCATACAAGACCTCTGGGGGACATTTGCTTCACTTTTTTTTTTTTTTTTTCACTGTTGATTTCTCCTGTAACTGGGGCTGACATAGTAGCCCCAGTTACAGGACAAATGCACCCCTAGAGAGGCTGTACAGCAGCAATCCAGCGCTGTACAGCCTCACAGCAGGGCTGATCGAGGTCTCTGAGAGACCTCACACAGCTCCTGCACTCTCCGGTCACGGCGGTCACATGACCGCCGGGCCGGAACAGGAAGCGCACAGCGCTTCCTTCTCTGCAGACACAGCGCTCGGTGAGCGCTGTGTCTGCAGCGATCTAGAAGGCAGGGACACCTGGGCACTGTCCCTGCCTTGTCTTAGGGTTGCCCTGCTGTCACTGACAGCGGGCAACCCGATCAGCAGCTGCACGATTAGCGTGCAGCTGCACTTTCTGAAAAGACGTTCTGGAACGTCCGTTCAGAAATAGACGTCCACACATAGGACGTTTATATCCTATGGGCGGACGTAAAGCGGTTAAAGTAGGCCTGATACAGCAGAAACCACTAATTTTGAGAATTGCAAATTTGGGAATTGTTTTTCAACCCAGAACAAAAACTGTGCTTTGACGGTCACAAACAATAACTTGACCAGCTAAAACAGTACAGATTTGGATGAATATAAATGTGAGGCCTATTTTTTAGGCGCTGGGTGACAGGTATACGTTTAATCACAGAATTAGACTTGGATCTGCACTGTAGCGTGTGTGTTAAGTTTTTGAGAATGACCCTGTCAGCACCTTGAATCTAATATACCCTTTTAGGGATAGATTTAAAGTAGGCCTGATACAGCAGAAACCACTAATTTTGAGAATTGCAAATTTGGGAATTGTTTTTCAACCCAGAACAAAAACTGTGCTTTGACGGTCACAAACAATAACTTGACCAGCTAAAACAGTACAGATTTGGATGAATATAAATGTGAGGCTTATTTTTTAGGCGCTGTGTGACAGGCTCAACTTGCCCCTGATGTAGTATATGTCCAAAAAATAACCACACTATTGATGGTTAAATGCACTTGATGAAAGCTTGACCCTGATGTAGGATATAGCAAAAAATAACCACACTATTGATGGTTAAATGCACTTGGGTGACACAGGCTCAGCTTGCCCCTGATGTAGTATATGGCCAAAAAATAACCACACTATTGATGGTTAAATGCACTTGATGAAAGCTTGACCCTGATGTAGTATATGGCCAAAAAATAACCACACTATTGATGGTTAAATGCACTTGGGTGACACAGGCTCAGCTTGCCCCTGATGTAGTATATGGCCAAAAAATAACCACAATATTGATGGTTAAATGCACTTGATGAAAGCTTGACCCTGATGTAGGGTATAGCAAAAAATAACCACACTATTGATGGTTAAATGCACTTGGGTGACACAAGCTCAGCTTGCCCCTGATGTAGTATATGGCCAAAAAATAACCACACTATTGATGGTTAAATGCACTTGATGAAAGCTTGACCCTGATGTAGGATATAGCAAAAAATAACCACACTATTGATGGTTAAATGTACTTGGTGGTAGCTTGTGCTGGCGCACCACAAGCCACAAAATGGCCGCCGATCACCCCAGAAAAAAGTGACTGAAAAACGCTCTGGGCAGCCTAAAAACACTGAGCAATTGAATATCAGCAGTTCAATGATCCACAGCTGTAGATCGATCACTGAATGAAGTCTTTTGGAGGAGTTAATCTGCCTAATCTCGCCCTAACGTCGCAGCTGCAACCTCTCCCTACGCTTGTATCAGCAGAGTGACGTGCAGCGCTACATGACCCAAGCTTATATAGAGGCTGGGTCACATGCTGCACTGGCCAATCACAACCATGCTAATAGTAGGCATGGCTGTGATGGCCTCTTGGGGCAAGTAGTATGATGCTTGTTGATTGGCTGCTTTGCAGCCTTTCAAAAAGCACCAAGAAAGCGCCGAACACCGAACCCGAAACCGGAATTTTACGAAAATGTTCGGGTTCGGGTCCGTGTCCCCAAAATTCGGTACGAACCCGAACTATACAGTTCGGGTTCGCTCATCCCTACTCACTTGCAATTCCTCCGGTGTTATCTACATTATCCAGGGTCCGTGCTGAAAACAATATATCGGCAGAACAAAGCAACTCTTGAGGGTACGCTTGGCCGAACATATTAACAATATAAAAAAAGGAATGTTATCTCATCCCTTATCCAAACATTTCAAAGAGTTCCATCATCAAGATCCAAGGAGTTTGACATTTGCGGCACTGGAGAAGGTGGATAAGTACTGGATGGGAGGCAACTATATTGCAAAAATGTCACGGAGGGAGCCTAGGCGAATATTTGAGTTTGGCAGTGTATCACCTGCAGGATTAAATGCCGAATTGGAGATTTTCGTCTTTCTGTGAAAAATGTGGCAAAGGCTTTGTGGGGATGCCCCTTGCCGAAGGGATATCCCATGTCTGGCTGTCTATCAGCACTGGAATGTCCCCTTGGTGATGGGCACCCCACACAACTCCATCTTAGAACTGACTTCAAATCTTAGAAAAAAAAAATTATGAAAATTTTATGTAATTTTATGACATTTTACTGTATGTAGGAAGATTCGCAAACCAGCATAGTATATGTGCAAATATTGATTTTAGTTATAGTGTCCAAATTTATGTGCAATATATTGTATTTAATTGTTATTTTAAATCTAAAAGTGGGATTGCGATTTAGAAACATTGGTTGTTATTAATATGATATTCTGCAACTATTTCCCAAAAAAAACATGTATGCGGAATAAATCGCATCAAAGACGCATTATTACCGCAATGCGGTTTTTGGAAAGAAAAAAGGTGGTGAGTACTTGCTGGCCCACCCCTGACCCATGTGTTGCGTTCTTTGCTTGATTTGCTGGGATCCGCCCCAGCAATTAACAGACAAGTATATAAGGTCTCGGATTCTTGAATATGAACAAACCCACTGAGGAAGAAATAGGGATCTATTTCGAAACGCATCTGGGATCTATGGGATATTCATAAAGAGTCCGAAATTTGAAGCATGGCCATGCAATATTGAAAGAGACCTAGGAAATTATCATCTGAAACGAATGTAAGCAAACCGACTGGTGGTCGATTTTATTAACGGCTGGCTACTGATAATAATCCATGATCACAAGATCGAAGCTTCACCACAATTTTAGCCGCGATTGACAGAGTCTCTATTATATGAAAGAGAAAGAAAAAGAAACAGCTCATCTCGCGATAATTGAAGCGATCTTACGGAGATCTGATTTTATGACGTCAGTTAAGCAATTACACTTTGCCGTTTGCATATGACTAAACCGACACCAAGGTAAGTGCTCTTACACGAGGGAAACCACAGAGCTGCGCAAAAGTGAGTACCATACTCATCACAGTTGAAGACTGTTTGCCTTCAATTTTTTCCTATCGATTTTTCCTATTCATTACTTGGATAGTGTTTGCAATCGATTTTCCAGAAATTATTCGCACAAATATGGGACATTATTAATTCCCCTCAACAACTTGTATTGTATGGACTTTATATGAGTCAATTTACCTATTACCTCATCTATCCCACTATTACAGGGAGTGCAGAATTATTAGGCAAGTTGTATTTTTGAGGATTAATTTTATTATTGAACAACAACCATGTTCTCAATGAACCCAAAAAACTCATTAATATCAAAGCTGAATATTTTTGGAAGTAGTTTTTAGTTTGTTTTTAGTTTTAGCTATTTTAGGGGGATATCTGTGTGTGCAGGTGACTATTACTGTGCATAATTATTAGGCAACTTAACAAAAAACAAATATATACCCATTTCAATTATTTATTTTTACCAGTGAAACCAATATAACATCTCAACATTCACAAATATACATTTCTGACATTCAAAAACAAAACAAAAACAAATCAGTGACCAATATAGCCACCTTTCTTTGCAAGGACACTCAAAAGCCTGCCATCCATGGATTCTGTCAGTGTTTTGATCTGTTCACCATCAACATTGCGTGCAGCAGCAACCACAGCCTCCCAGACACTGTTCAGAGAGGTGTACTGTTTTCCCTCCTTGTAAATCTCACATTTGATGATGGACCACAGGTTCTCAATGGGGTTCAGATCAGGTGAACAAGGAGGCCATGTCATTAGATTTTCTTCTTTTATACCCTTTCTTGCCAGCCACGCTGTGGAGTACTTGGACGCGTGTGATGGAGCATTTTCCTGCATGAAAATCATGTTTTTCTTGAAGGATGCAGACTTCTTCCTGTACCACTGCTTGAAGAAGGTGTCTTCCAGAAACTGGCAGTAGGACTGGGAGTTGAGCTTGACTCCATCCTCAACCCGAAAAGGCCCCACAAGCTCATCTTTGATGATACCAGCCCAAACCAGTACTCCACCTCCACCTTGCTGGCGTCTGAGTCGGACTGGAGCTCTCTGCCCTTTACCAATCCAGCCACGGGCCCATCCATCTGGCCCATCAAGACTCACTCTCATTTCATCAGTCCATAAAACCTTAGAAAAATCAGTCTTGAGATATTTCTTGGCCCAGTCTTGACGTTTCAGCTTGTGTGTCTTGTTCAGTGGTGGTTGTCTTTCAGCCTTTCTTACCTTGGCCATGTCTCTAAGTATTGCACACCTTGTGCTTTTGGGCACTCCAGTGATGTTGCAGCTCTGAAATATGGCCAAACTGGTGGCAAGTGGCATCTTGGCAGCTGCACGCTTGACTTTTCTCAGTTCATGGGCAGTTATTTTGCGCCTTGGTTTTTCCACACGCTTCTTGCGACCCTGTTGACTATTTTGAATGAAACGCTTGATTATTCGATGATCACGCTTCAGAAGCTTTGCAATTTTAAGAGTGATGCATCCCTCTGCAAGATATCTCACTATTTTTGACTTTTCTGAGCCTGTCAAGTCCTTCTTTTGACCCATTTTGCCAAAGGAAAGGAAGTTGCCTAATAATTATGCACACCTAATATAGGGTGTTGATGTCATTAGACCACACCCCTTCTCATTACAGAGATGCACATCACCTAATATGCTTAATTGGTAGTAGGCTTTCGAGCCTATACAGCTTGGAGTAAGACAACATGCATAAAGAAGATGATGTGGTCAAAATACTCATTTGCCTAATAATTCTGCACGCAGTGTATGTGTATGTATGCTTTTATGTATTTTATGTTTTATTAAATTGCACTATTTTACCATACTATACTGGTTCTCTGCGTGAACCCATATGTTTGAGTGCCGGTCCAATACTATTTAAATTTTACTGTTTTGAAGGGGTGATTCTATTTTGGACATTGGCACCAATCCGTGTATCTAGTGAGTGAGCCGTCCCATTTCTATTCATTTAAGAGCAGTATTTAACTGTTTTATAGGACTGTCAGAAATGCAGTGCAGGCCGCAAATGTACTATCTAGCACAAAAAGTGTTTTTTTTTCAAATGACAATGTAAGAGCAGTATTTAACTGTTTTATAGGACTGTCAGAAATGCAGCGCAGGCCGCAAATGTACTATCTAGCACAAAAAGCCTAACTTTTAGGCCTCTTTCACACGACAGTATGGCTTTTTCAGTGTTTTGCGGTCCGTTTTAAACGGATCCGTTGTTCCGTTTTTTGTTTCCGTTGTGTTTCCGTTTCCGTTCCGTTTTTCCGTTCCGTTTTTCCGTATGGCAAATACAGTATACAGTAATTTCATAGAAAAAATTGGGCTGGACATAACATTTTCAATAGATGGTTCTGCAAAAAACGGAACGGATACGGAAGACATACGGATGCATTTCCGTATGCATTCCGTTTTTTTGCGGACCCATAGACTTTAATGGAGCCACGGAACGTGATTTGCGGCCAAATATAGGACATGTTCTATCTTTCAACGGAACGGAAATACGTAAACGGAATGCATACGGAGTACATTCCGTTTTTTTTGCGGAACCATTGAAATGAATGGTTCCGTATACGGACCGTATACGGACCGCAAAAAACGGCCCGCAAAACTGAAAAAAAAAAACGGTCGCGTGAAAGAGGCCTTACTGAAATGTTTGGGTTTTGGTCCGGGCTCAAAAAATCCTAAAGTTCGGTACGAACCCGAACTTTACAGTTCAGGTTGGCTCAACCCTAATCATCAGTAATTCATCATGAGTAAGACCTCTTTCACATGACCGTCGCGTGTGAGGGCCGGATAGGAAACGGGTGCGTCGCGGGAAAATGCACAAATTTTCCGCGCGAGTGCAAAGCGTTTTGATGCTTTTTGCACCCGCGTGAGAAAAATCAGCATGTGGTACCCAGACCCAAACTTGGACTTCTTCACTGAAGTTCGCGTTTGGGTTAGGTATTCTGCAGATTTTATTATTTTACCTTATAACATGGTTATAAGGGAAAATAATAGCATTCTTAATACATAATGCTTAGTAAAATAGGGATGGAGGGGTTAAAAAAAATATATAAATAATTTAACTCACCTCATCCACTTGTTCGCACAGCCTGACTTATCTTCTGTTTTCTTCTTTGATGATCTGTGAGGAAAAGGACCTTTGGTGACGTCACTGCGCTCATCACATGGTCCATCACATGATCCATCACCATGATCCATCCGCACTTGCTTGCGATTTTCACGCAGCCCCATTCACTTCTATGGGGCCTGGGTTGCGTGAAAAACGCACAATATAGAGCTTGCTGCAATTTTCATGCAACGCACAAGTAATGTGTGAAAATCACCGCTCATGTGCACAGCCCCATATAAATGAATTTGTTCCGGACTCAGTGTGGGTGCAATGCCAGTTTCTTATAGTCTGCTTTTTTTTTGCAAATTTTAATTAGTAAATAAATGTATAAAATTGCTGCCGTGTATTATATGAGTGATCAAGTGTCACCTAGTGAGATGGAAAAAATGTTTAGAAAACGTTTAATAAAATGTTAGGCTGGGGCAATAAGGTGACATGGCACAACATTGGATCTAATGATTGTCAATGGTATCACAGTCGGACCCCCAGCAATCAGCTACTTATCCCCTATTCTGTGGATATAAACTTGGCACAACCCCTTTGATGTAAGTTGCATGTGACATGAGACTCCCCTATTGTTTTTCTGAGACTTCGCTGTGTTTTTATAGCCAAGTCACAGATCTAAAATAATTGTGCAAAAGCAAGTCACAGACAGGTTGCACATATTTTTTGTGGTCCTATTTTTCTGGGACTTGCTGTCACTTAACTCATGTCCCCAAATAGACCCAGCCTAATTGGTATCACTGGGTCCCTAATGAACTGAATGATAAAGTAATTATATTGTAAACAGTGTAAATGTATCTCCCATGGAGGGTGCTGCTACACATCATGGCTATGCTGCGTTTTGGATGTGCATTTTTGCAACAGCATACTGTACTGTACCTGCATTTATGTTACTTTTGCTTCTAGTAAAGGCTCATGCACATGACCGTATGTATTTTGCGGTCCGCAAAAAACGGATCCACAAAAAATACGGATGACGTCCGTGTGCATTCTGTATTTTGCGGAACAGAACAGCTGGTCTCTAATAGAACAGTACTATCCTTATCCGTAATGCGGACAATAATAGGACATATTCTATTTGTTTTGTGGGACAGAAATACGGACCTACGGAAAAGGAATACACAAGGAGTAACTTCTGTGTTTTTTTTTTTTGTGGGCCCATTGAAATGAATGGTTCCGCATACGGTCTGAAAAAACAATGGAAAGGACACGGAAAGAAAATACGTTTGTGTGCATGAGCCCTAAAGGGGAAAAAAAGTAAGTCACACACAGTAAACAATAAGATTAATTACAAAATCGAGTTCCATTAATGTAATTTAATCCTGCTGTGTGTTTTTCCCTGCTGGAAGAAAACACAGCATAATTTTTTTTTTAAATGCATCCAAAAGGCAGCAATGCCGCAAAGTGTGGCAGCATCGTGACTCAGGGCTCATGCACACAACCGTTGAATGTTTTGTGGTCCACAAATTGCGGATCTGCAAAACATGGAAACTGGCCCAGTACATTCCGCATTGTGTGGAACTAAACGGCCGGCTGCTAATAGAACAGTCCTATCCTTGTCCATAATGCAGACAATAATAGGACATGTTCTATTTTTTGCAGAACGGCCATGTGGACATACGGACACAGAGTCATTTTTTTTATTTTATTTTTGCGACCTCATTGAAGTAAATGGTTCTGCATATGGGCTGCAAAACAAACTTAATGGGCACAGCAAAAAATACATTTGCATGCATGAACTCTCAAACAGATACCTGTAACAATTACCCTTTATTATCTTTTTGTGATATTTTAATTAAACTCACTTGTGCAAATTACATCCCATTACATTTATTGCTAGACTAATTTTAGACTTCCATTTTCTAGAATTGCAGTCACGAATTGAGATCACACAAAGATCAATATTTGTGGTTAATTAATTTTAGTGGGAAATACGTTTAATTATCTTATTTTGTTAAGTTCTTCAGAATTTCTGCGCTCAATATAAGCTTACTTCTTATGGCAAGTATAGAAAGTGATTCACCCTGTCAGTATGTAACCTATTGCTGCCAAAAATAAATCCACATTTCTCCGATTTTCTGTGACTAAGAAAGAGTGGAGTATCAAAGGAAAGCAAGAAACTTTCATTCTTCTGCTAAATGGATTTGGGTTAGTATAATGTGGGACAAATGCTTAGGCAAGAAATATCATTTTAAATCTCTAACAACCTGAGCACCTTAGTGCTTGTAAAATGACAGAATCATATGATTTTATAAAAAAAAAATTAGGGGAAGAGAGAAGATCACTAATTGCTTTTTTTATCTTTACTTGTCTGTTTTCTTTTCTATGTATTCAAATTTTTGTACTCTTGTTTGCTATCTTATTGTTGTTTCACTATCTTCTTAAAGGAATTGTCTCACTAGAGGCAGACATTTTTTGCCATTAGCACCTGGCAAAGCAAGTGCTGGGGCCCACTTAGGTCTAGTCACAGATCGCTGAACAGTGGGGAATGCCAAAGAGTCGAGAATCTTCCTGGCTTAGGAGTCCCTGCTCTGACTCCATATATGGATATATATGAAGGGGGTATCCCCAGGCATTGTCAGTATGCTTAGTGACACCCTGCATATTTAAGTCTAACTACCCTCTCTTTCCAAAATGTTGCTGCTGGGATTTGAACTCACAACCTTCTACATTAAGGCAAGAACCTTAACCACTGAGCCATTGAGCTCAATGCAAAGCTGTGACAGAAAAACCTGATAGTAGTTTCTTATGTATTACGCATTCCTATACAGCAGAAGTATCTTTTAATTATTTTTTTATTTTTTTAGTAATTGTAAAAAAATGTATGGCACAAAATAAATGTGTGATTACTAAAAATATACATAAAATTATACATCTGATATATATATGATTGCATAATATGTGGGAAACTACTACTGATGTTTTTAGCCATATTATAGTTACAGTAGGTTAACATGAAGCTCTAAAGCTTAGTAGTTAAGGTTCTTGACTTTAATGTAGATGGCTGTGAGTTTGAATCCCAGCAGAATCATTTAAAAAATAGAGGCCAAATAGACACACCAACCTTTTTAATTTGTGTAACTATTATTTTTTGTTGGGTGACCCCCATAACTTTTTTTTATAGTTATGTCTACAGAGATGTGTAGGGTAATTTGAGGAAAATCAGTCTTTTTTGACAATACCATTTTGGGGTGTGTATGACTTGATCACCTTTTACTCAATTTTCTTGGTAGATAAAGTGATGAAAAAATGGCAATTCAGCCTTTTTTATTTTTTTCTGTTACATCCTTCACCATATGGGCTAACTTTTTGAAAATATTTTAATAGTATAGGTGTTTTCGAATGCGACGATGCCCATAATGTTATTCAATTTTTTTTGTTTATTTTAATTTTGGGGAAAGTGGGGCGATTTTACTTTTCAAGTTTTTTTTTATATTTTCAAAACTATTTTTTTAACTTTTTTTATTACTTTTCATCAGATTGCAACTTATACAGAATAATGGAAATTGCTCCATTATTCTGTATAGAAATCACTATATGACAGTTTAGTGCTGCCACCTAGTGGCCTGAACTGGGATATATTAATAATGAGCCTGGAAGCCTAGTACAGGCTGCGGCTCATTTTTGTAACAGGGTGCTTTCCCCAAACTCCGCTGGGGGAAGGCGCTTCTGAGCAGGAAGCCCACGCTTCGGTTTTTTAACACTCTCAGATGCCGTGGTGACATTTGACAAATGCCACAAGGGGGCCAACTGATATTTATCACCCAAGGGCCCACATGAACCTGGAGCCGGCCCTGATCATGGTGGTCCAGTTTCTGACACCATATACAGTGGCGGAAATAATTATTTGACCCCTCACTGATTTTGTAAGTTTGTCCAATGACAAAGAAATGAAAAGTCTCAGAACAGTATCATTTCAATGGTAGGTTTATTGTAACAGTGGCAGATAGCACATCAAAAGGAAAATCGAAAAAATAACTTTAAATAAAAGATAGCAACTGATTTGCATTTCATTGAGTGAAATAAGTATTTGAACCCTCTAACAAAAAAAGACTTAATACTTGGTGGAAAAACCCTTGTTTGCAAGCACAGAGGTCAAACGTTTCTTGTAATTGATGACCAAGTTTGCGCACATTTTAGGAGGAATGTTGGTCCACTCCTCTTTGCAGATCATCTCTAAATCCCTAAGGTTTCGAGGCTGTCTCTGTGCAACTCTGAGCTTGAGCTCCCTCCATAGGTTTTCGATTGGATTAAGGTCCGGAGACTGACTAGGCCACTCCATGACCTTAATGTGCTTCTTCTTGAGCCACTCCTTTGTTGCCTTTGCTGTATTTTTTGGGTCATTGTCGTGCTGGAACACCCATCCACGACCCATTTTCAGTTTCCTGGCAGAGGGAAGGAGGTTGTCGCTCAGGATTTCACGATACATGGCTCCGTCCATTTTCCCGTTTATGCGAATAAGTTGTCCTGTGCCCTTAGCAGAAAAACACCCCCAAAGCAAAATGTTTCCACCCCCATGCTTGACGGTGGGGACAGTGTTTTGGGGGTCATAGGCAGCATTTTTCTTCCTCCAAACACAGCGAGTTGAGTTAATGCCAAAGAGCTCTATTTTGGTCTCATCAGACCACAGCACCTTCTCCCAGTCACTCTCTGAATCATTCAGGTGTTCATTGGCAAACTTCAGACGGGCCTGCACATGTGCCTTCCTGAGCAGGGGGACCTTGCGAGCCCTGCAGGATTTTAATCCATTGCGGTGTAATGTGTTTCCAATGGTTTTCTTGGTGACTGTGGTCCCTGCTAATTTGAGGTCATTAACTAACTCCTCCCGTGTAGTTCTAGGATGCTTTTTCACCTTTCTCAGAACCATTGACACCCCACGAGGTGAGATCTTGCGTGGAGCCCCAGAGCGAGGTCGATTGATGGTCATTTTGTGCTCCTTCCATTTTCGAACAATCGCACCAACAGTTGTCACCTTCTCTCCCAGCTTCTTGCTAATGGTTTTGTAGCCCATTCCAGCCTTGTGCAGGTCTACAATTTTGTCTCTGACATCCTTGGACAGCTCTTTGGTCTTTCCCATGTTGGAGAGTTTGGAGTCTGCTTGATTGATTGATTCTGTGGAGAGGTGTCTTTTATACAGGTGACTAGTTAAGACAGGTGTCCTTAATGAGGGTGACTAATTGAGTAGAAGTGTCTAACCACTCTGTGGGAGCCAGAACTCTTAATGGTTGGTAGGGGTTCAAATACTTATTTCACTCAATGAAATGCAAATCAGTTGCTATCTTTTATTTAAAGTTATTTTTTCGATTTTCCTTTTGATGTGCTATCTGCCACTGTT
This sequence comes from Bufo bufo, assembly GCF_905171765.1. Taxonomy (NCBI): domain Eukaryota; kingdom Metazoa; phylum Chordata; class Amphibia; order Anura; family Bufonidae; genus Bufo; species Bufo bufo. Next base: position 324,859,053 of record NC_053391.1, read on the forward strand.
ACAATAAACCTACCATTGAAATGATACTGTTCTGAGACTTTTCATTTCTTTGTCATTGGACAAACTTACAAAATCAGTGAGGGGTCAAATAATTATTTCCTCCACTGTATTCTGATTTTGCTGTAGGAAGCCATGGCCAGTTAGACAATAATGTTTAAGAAAGGCCATCTAGATGGCATTACTCTGTGACCTATAGTAGATAGATTTGAAGAAATGAACCTTTTTTGAAAGCGGCGCTGCTGCAGAAGAAGTCAGGACTAAGTAGATAAATAAATAAAAGTGGATCTTTATTTATATTTTTCGTCTACGCGTTTCAGGGGCGAACTGCCCCCTTCATCAGGACAATAGGTCTGTGTACATTGTGGGTGTGTTTGTTGTTTGTTTTATTCTCTCTGTTTGGGCGCGCTAATCCCGGCCTCTGGGGGGCGTGGGGAGGGAGGGGACAGGGGTGTGGATGCACGTGGTCTCCCTGGTTTGTATGACGCTCACAGGAGTTATGCTGGATGCCGGACCGATGTTGTGTGGGCGATCTTTGCTGACGTTGTGCTTGTGGGTGGTGTATTGGTGACGCGCTTCTTGGGCGGAGTCCTAGTCGCATAGCGATATGTCTGTTCGGGAGACGCGGTGTTTGTGGGTGGTGTGTTGTGGTGTGACGCGCTCCCTTGGCCGCAATGGATGTCTCATGTAAGCATGATCGATTTTGGGCGGAGTTAGCATTAGATGCTTTGGTTCTCAAAAGCATCCGGTATTAGTATGCGGTATTCAGGTGTGTACGGCAAGTCTGCACTGCTATTTAGATTTTCGAGGCAGGCAGGAGAGTGGAGAACCATGATGTCGCTTGTATATTATATTATATAATATATACTCTGTTGTTTTCATTTCTATTATTGTGTTTCCCTTATGGTGCGTGTGGGGGTATTCCTTTCTTATTATTAGGTTTAGGGCTCTTTCACACTTGCGTTGTCCGGATCCGGCATGTACTCCACTTGCCGGAATTACACTCCGGATCCGGAAAAACGCAAGTGTACTGAAAGCATTTGAAGACGGAACCGTCTTCAAAATGCTTTCAGTGTTACTATGGCACCCAGGACGCTATTAAAGTCGTGGTTGCCATAGTAGGTGCGGGGAGCGGGGGAGCAGTATACTTACAGTCCGTGCGGCTCCCGGGGCGCTCCAGAATGACGTCAGAGCTCCGCATGCGCATGGATGACGTGTCCAATGCAATCACATGATCCATGCGCTTGGGGCGCCCTGATGTCACTCTGGAGCGCCCCGGGAGCCGCACGGACGGTAAGTATGCTGCTCCCCCGCTCCCCGCTACACTTTACCATGGCTGCCAGGACTTTAGCGTCCCGGCAGCCATGGTAACCATTCAGAAAAAGCTAAATGTCGGCTCTGGCAATGCGCCGAAACGACGTTTAGCTTAAGGCCGGATCCGGATCAATGCCTTTCAATGGGCATTAATTCCGGATCCGGCATTGCGGCAAGTGTTCCGGATTTTTGGCCGGAGCAAAAAGCGCAGCATGCTGCGGTATTTTCTCCGGCCAAAAAACGTTCCGTTCCGGAACTGAAGACATCCTGATGCATCCTGAACGGATTTCACTCCATTCAGAATGCATTGGGATAATCCTGATCAGGATTCTTCCGGCATAGAGCCCCGACGACGGAACTCTATGCCGGAAGAAAAGAATGCAGGTGTGAAAGAGCCCTTACACGGGTGGTGCGTGCGAGAGTACTGAAAGGATGATTGATTGAGTGTGTGGGAAAAAATACTATTGGGCCCATATGTCACTATTGGGTAGTCAGGGACATTTGTAGTGAAAAGAAGAAATAAAAAGGAGAAATAGAAAGGAGAAATTAAATAAAATAAAATATAAATAAAATAAGAAATAAACATAAAACAAAACAAAAATAAAAACCTTATAGGGGGTTTGTTTCTTTGAGAATATATCAAACGGGTTAAGCCTAAATTCTTGACTTGTGGCGTATATGTGTTACTACAGTTGCAAGAAAAAGTATGTGAACCCTTTGGAATGATATGGATTTCTGCACAAATTGGTCATAAAATGTGATCTGATCTTCATCTAAGTTGCAACAATAGACAATCACAGTCTGCTTAAACTAATAACACACAAAGAATTGAATGTTACTATGTTTTTATTGAACACACCATGTAAACATTAACAGTGCAGGTGGAAAAAGTATGTGAACCCCTAGACTAATGACATCTCCAAGAGCTAATTGGAGTGAGGTGTCAGCCAACTGGAGTCCAATCAATGAAATGAGATTGGAAGTGTTGGTTACAGCTGCCCTGCCCTATAAAAAAAACACACACCAGTTCTGGGTTTGCTTTTCACAAGAAGCATTGCCTGATGTGAATGATGCCTCGCACAAAAGAGCTCTCAGAAGACCTACGATTAAGAATTGTTGACTTGCATAAAGCTGGAAAGGGTTATAAAAGTATCTCCAAAAGCCTTGCTGTTCATCAGTCCATGGTAAGACAAATTGTCTATAAATGGAGAAAGTTCAGCACTGCTGCTACTCTCCCTAGGAGTGGCCGTCCTGTAAAGATGACTGCAAGAGCACAGCGCAGACTGCTCAATGAGGTAAAGAAGAATCCTAGAGTGTCGGCAAAAGACTTACAAAAGTCTCTGGCATATGCTAAAATCCCTGTTAGCGAATCTACGATACGTAAAACACTAAACAAGAATGGATTTCATGGGAGGATGCCACAGAGGAAGCCACTGCTGTCCAAAAAAACATTGCTGCACTTTTACAGTTTGCACAAGAGCACCTGGATGTTCCACAGCAGAACTCGCAAAATATTCTGTGGACAGATAAAACCAAAGTTGAGTTGTTTGGAAGAAACACACAACACTATGTGTGGAGAAAAAGAGGCACAGCACACCAACATCAAAACCTCATCCCAACTGTGAAGCATGGCGGTGGGGGCATCATGGTTTGGGGCTGCTTTGCTGCGTCAGGGCCTGGACGGATTGCTATCATCGAAGGAAAAATGAATTCCCAATTTTATCAAGATATTTTGCAGGAGAACTTAAGGCTATCTGTCCACTAGCTGAAGCTCAACAGAAGATGGCTGCTGCAACAGGTCATTGACCCAAAGCATAGAAGTAAATCAACAACAGAATGGCTTAAACAGAAGAAAATATGTCTTCTGGAGTGGCCCAGTCAGAGTCCTGACCTCAACCCGATTGAGATGCTGTGGCATGACCTCAAGAAAGCGATTCACACCAGACATCCCAAGAATATTGCTGAACTGAAACAGTTGGTCAAGAATTACTCCTGACCGTTGTGCACGTCTGATCTGCAACTACAGGAAACGTTTGGTTGAAGTTATTGCTGCTAAAGGAGGTTCAACCAGTTATTAAATCCAAGGGTTCACATACTTTTTCCACCTGCACTGTGAATGTTTACATGGTGTGTTCAATAAAAACATGGTAACATTAAATTCTTTGAGTGTTATTAGTTTAAGCAGACTGTGATTGTCTATTGTTGTGACTTAGATGAAGATCAGATCACATTTTATGACCAATTTGTGCAGAAATCCATATCATTTCAAAGGGTTCACATACTTTTTCTTGCAACTGTATAAGGAGGTATTTGGATGTAGTTGGGATTTGTATCTAAAAAGTGAAGGAATTTTTCACTAAACCTCGAAAGGATAAGAGAGAGGGATGTCCCCCAGTACGTATCAGTATATATATGTATATGTGGCCACTGCTAGAAGTTCTATATATGTGTATAAAAACATTTATAAAAGACATGCATGAAAAAAACGGGGGGTCCCGAAAAAGGTTTTTGGGATCCCAAAAATGGTGATAAAAATGGTGATAAAAAAAAAATATATATATAGAGTAATATATATATATATATATATATATATATATATATATATGTGTGTGTGTGTGTATATTTCTAATGATAGTGTGAGGTATATTACAAGATAGTTTCGCTGATCTCATTTAGTCCAAAGGGGGTCAGGGTGTCCAGTTGAAATATCCAGAAGACCTCCCTTCTCTGAAGGCTGTTGAACCTATTGTAAGGATTTTCGGGTATATAGTCGATTGGTGTGATTTTTATCGCATGTTTGTTTTTTTCCGTTGTGGTCATGCAGTGTCTGGAGATACTATGTTTTACATTCTGTTTCTGTATGTTGTATCTATGTTGGTTGACTCTGCAGTGTAGCGGCTGTGTAGTGCGGCCCACATATTGGAGGCCGCATTCGCATTCAATCAGATATATAACATAGCTGCTCTGGCACGTAAGATGGTGTTTGATTTTAAAGGTGGCACCATTTTTTGTGGATGAAAAAGTAGTGCTTTTATGTGTAATAATATTGCAGCAGAGGCAGTGTTTTACTCCACATTTGTAGCTGCCCATTATTTTTTGTGTAGTATTCCTTTTTGCCTCAGTGTTTTGCTTTGGTTTGCTTGGCACCACGGTGCATTTAATTGTGGGGGCTCTTCTGTACGTGATCGTTGGTTTATTAGGTAGATATTTTTCATGGTAGGGGTCTTATTTCAGAATGTGCCAGTGTTTTGTTAGTATTGTGCGTATGGCATTGTTGGATGTATTGTATTGTGTGATGAGGTTAAGATATCTTTCTACTTGAGTTCCTTCTTTTCCGGTTATTTTGCTGGTCAGACATTCTTTTTGTGTATTTTCGATGTTTCTCTTATATGGGTTTGTAATGAGCTTTTTTGGGTAGCCCTTGTCTATAAAAAGTTTTTGGATTATTTTTGCTTGTTTTATGAAATCTACGTCCTTTGTGCAATTGCGTCTTACCCGATATACACCAACGTTCAAGCCTTTGTGACAGCCAAGAAAAGTGACACAGAAAATTTTACTCATGATGAAACTAAGACTATGTGTGAACTATTTCAGGAACTTGAGGATAACCTAAGGAACGAACTTATACACTCACTAGACGTCATGTTTTTACAAATATATACACATGAGACCCTAACCCCAAGAGGTCTAATACTAGGGAATGCCCCCACCTTCCCAGAGGACCCAGTCTTCTCATATGAATGGAATGACTACTTAGACCAATGTGCGGCGGGCCTAATAAGAATCATCTCTAACAAAAGGGAGGCCCTCATTAAAAACCATACAGTAAAAATTGAAACAACCATAAAATCCCTACAACATTATGAACGCCACCCAGATTACCCAGTAATAAATCAAAATCTGACAAATAGAATTTACCAGAGTGAGCAGAATATCATAGCAAATAAGGCCAAAAAATTGCAACGTGACAGACTGGATAGAGAACAGGGAAACTACAGACTAACACGCAGAAAGGGGAACCAACATAACACCGCAGCCCCAGGTGAACAAAACCAGAAACACACTGGACATCATACTATGACTATTACCACACGTTCTCAAAAACCAAGATATAACTACGAGACGAGAACACGGTTCTTCACCAATAAGCCTACAAAAAAACACAAAATAGAGAAGCCGAGAAAGTCACACCAACAGTATACAAATTCCAAAAACGGTGCCCCCCAGTAAGACAAACAATCCCCCTAGCATACCACCACGAGATGAGCGGCCTTTCAGTCCAAAACCACCCAAAACCCCCCCACCATTACCACCGCCATGGAGGAGACTAAAAGTAAAAATGACATTAGCAACACCAGCACCGTGCGCAACTTGCCACGCACCTCCACCAACCCTTCCACCAAGAAAAATAACTTGGACTCATCAACTGATGAGTTTTTAGAGAAATTCAGAGTCCTTAAATCCAAATAGCTAGACTTTAAAACCAAAAATCGTACACCACTCAAAGACTATGCTGAAAAATTTTCCCCACTCATACTTTTGAGCCCTACCCCACAAAAAGAAAAAAACGCCAAGATCAATATCACAACAGCGGAGAATCGCCCATGCAACACAACACAAAATGGTAGTTTCCTCATAGACACATCCATTCTTACGGTACACCAAACCTCGTCGCAAGAAATCCTTGAGACAAATCCCCACTGCATCACCATTGACAATACTCTTCCAGGCACTTCAGCCCTGGTTACTTTTTTAGACCATGCCAAAAAAAAACTACCACGACCAACTACGAAAAAAGCGATCACCAAGCAACAAGTATCTATTACACCACACATAACAGAGTTCTTCAAACCCACTCCGGGAAAAAGAAAATTAGAACACGAGGATGTAGAGGAGGGCAACACCAAAAAGGGAAAACCAATATAAAAAGGAAAAACGACAAAAGAAAAAACGAGAATGACCCCATACCAACAGTTAAAATTTTCAATCTATCTAGCACACAACCTTTCAGATTCAGAACACAGCCTTCTACAAAAGGGCCTTTCTTTTTGCCCATACAACAAAGTTAATGCCTTTGATATATATCTAGACATGCAAAAATTTCGTAAAAATCTGAAGATTAAAAGACATTTCGAATACGAACATAAAAAGAACCAAGCGAAAGAGATATTAGAGAACACCAACCCAGAAGTGACACAAATATACAAACACCAAGAAGACTGCCCAAAATCTAACTTCTTTCCACTTCAGAGTCAAGGATACCTGATACCAACCTTTTTTGACCTGGTGACAGCAGACCTAAAAAATATCACCACAAAGGTCAATTCTTCAATTACCCCCATCAAAAAGCCAACCTAACCAACCAGGAAAAAAGCGCCCTAACAAAACTTGGGAACAACAAAAACATTAGAATACGCCCAGCCGATCAGGGGGGGGGGGGCAATAGTCCTACAAAACGCGGAAGACTACGAAAAAGAAGCACTGAACATTCTGAATGACATAGACTACTACCGTGAAGTAACCGAGAACCCCTTCCCAAACATTATAAAAAAACTAACAACCTTTATAAAAAGCGCCCACGAGAATCAATACATAAATAAAAAATAAAAAAATTTCCTCACACCAAAATCACCTTCTAACCCATACTTCTACCACCTCCCAAAAAAACACAAGAACGTAAAAAAAAAAAACAGGGAGACCTATAGTGTCAAACACCAACTCAGCAACAAGCAATCTATCACACTATCTGGATCTGTTTCTTCAACCCTATGTGTGCAATTTAGACAGCTATTTACATGACTCCAGACAATTAATTCAAGAGCTAGCTGACATCCCCTTGAAGGACACATATGCTCTGCTAACGATGGATGTAACAGCACTATACTCCAACATACAACACGATCTAGGCATTAGATGTGTAGAAAATACACTGAGAGAGGACCACACTCTCAAATCACCACAAATCCTTTTTCTGCTGGAAAGCCTGCGTTTCATCCTAGAAAACAATTTTTTTATTTACAATGGTCGTACATATCACAAATGCCGGGGGACCGCGATGGGTACGAAAGTGCCACCGGCTTTTGCTAATATTTTTATGGGCCAATTTGAAAAAACACATGTTTATAACAACCAGAGGAAAGAAATCATATATTACAAAAGATATATAGATGATGTCTTCATCATCTGGGACGGTAACGAATCCTCAGCACTAGAATTCTGCGAAAAACTAAACAACACAGACTGGGGGATCTCCCTCGCCCCAAACTTTGATAAAACCCATATAGACTTTCTAGACATTTCCATAACAATTACAAACAGCACCCTTATAAGAAAAACCTTTTTCAAACAGGTAGACACAAACAGCTATATACACTATAAAAGCTCCCACCACAAAAAATGGCTACAGAACGTGCCATATAGCCAATATAAGCGGGTAAGACGCAATTGCACAGAGGACGTAGATTTCATAAAACAAGCAAAAATAATCCAAAAACGTTTTATAGACAAGGGCTACCCAAAAAAGCTCATTACAAACGCATATAAGAGAAGCATCAAAAATAAACAAATAGAATGTCTGACCAGCAAAATAACCGGAAAAGAAGGAACTCAAGTAGAAAGACATCTTAACCTCATCACACAATACTATACATCCAACAATGCCATACGCACAATACTAACAAAACACTGGCACATTCTGAAACAAGACCCCTACCTTGAAAAATATCTACCTAATAAACCAACGATCACGTACAGAAGAGCCCCCACAATTAAATGCACCGTGGTGCCAAGCAAACCAAAGCAAAACACTGAGGCAAAAAGGAATACTACACAAAAAATAATGGGCAGCTACAAATGTGGAGTAAAACGCTGCCTCTGCTGCAATATTATTACACATAAAAGCACTACTTTTTCATCCACAAAAAATGGTGCCACCTTTAAAATCAAACACCATCTTACGTGCCAGAGCAGCTATGTTATATATCTGATTGAATGCGAATGCGGCCTCCAATATGTGGGCCGCACTACACAGCCGCTACACTGCAGAGTCAACCAACATAGATACAACATACAGAAACAGAATGTAAAACATAGTATCTCCAGACACTGCATGACCACAACGGAAAAAAACAAACATGCGATAAAAATCACACCAATCGACTATATACCCGAAAATCCTTACAATAGGTTCAACAGCCTTCAGAGAAGGGAGGTCTTCTGGATATTCCAACTGGACACCCTGACCCCCTTTGGACTAAATGAGATCAGCGAAACTATCTTGTAATATTGTAATATACCTCACACTATTAGTAGAAATATACACATATATTTATATATATATATATATATATATATATATATATTACTCTATATATATATATTTTTTTTTTTTTCACCATTTTTATCACCATTTTTATCACCATTTTTGGGATCTCAAAAACCTTTTTCGGGACCCCCGGTTTTTTTCATGCATGTCTTTTATAAATGTTTTTATACACATATATAGAACTTCTAGCAGATACATATATATACTGATACGTACTTGGGGACATCCCTCTCTCTTATCCTTCACTTTTTAGATACAAATCCTAACTACATCCAAATACCTCCTTCTATTAACACATATACGCCACAAGTCAAGAATTTAGGCTTAACCTTTTGATATATTCTCAAAGAAACAAACCCCCTATAAGGTTTTTTTTTTATGTTTTATGTTTATTTCTTTTATTTTATTTATATTTTATTTTATCTAATTTCTCCTTTCCATTTCTCCTTTTTATTTCTCCTTTTCACTACAAATCTCCCTGACTACCCAATAGTGACATATGGGCCCAATAGTGTTTTTTCCCACACACTCAATCAATCATCCTTTCAGTACTCTCGCACGCACCACCCGTGTAAACCTAATAATAAGAAAGGAATACCCCCACACACACCACAAACACCACAATAATAGAAATGAAAACAACAGAGTATATATTATATAATATAATATACAAGCGACATCATGGTACTCCACTCTCCTGCCTGCCTCGAAAATCAAAATAGCAGTGCAGACTTGCCGTACACACCTGAATACCGCATACTAATACCGGATGCTTTTGAGAACCAAAGCATCTAATGCTAACTCCGCCCAAAATCGATCGTGCTTACATGAGACATCCATTGCGCCAAGGGAGCGCGTCACACCACAACACACCGCCCACAAACACAGCGTCTCCCGAACAGACATACCGCTATGCGACTAGGACTCCGCCCAAGAAGCGCGTCACCAATACACCACCCACAAGCACAACGTCAGCAAAGACCGCCCACACAACATCAGGCCGGCATCCAACATAACTCCTGTGAGCGTCATACAAACCAGGGAGACCACGTGCATCCACACCCCTGTCCCCTCCCTCCCCACACCCCCCAGAGGCCGGAATTAGTGCGCCCAAACAGAGAGAATAAAACAGACAACAAACACACCCACAATGTACACAGACCTATTGTCCTGATGAAGGGGGCAGTTCGCCCCTGAAACGCGTAGACGAAAAATATAAATAAAGATCCCCTTTTATTTATTTATCTACTGACTTCTTCTGCAGCAGCGCCGCTTTCAAAAAAGGTTCATTTCTTCAAATCTATCTACTATCCGCCCTATCCCTGAAACCGTATCCCACGGCAACGGGTAAGGACCTGGGCTGCAGCAGCAGACACCCCCGCAAGCTGGACGGGCTTATACCAGCAAAAGTAATTCAAAGGAGTTGTGACTCATCACAACCCAAAACGGTAAGCACAATCAGTGTACTGTTGTTTTTAAACTATCAAACGGTTCTACACACCAGGCGCTGCCTCCTTTCTCTTTCTTTAATATTTATATATTACTCTGTGACCTAACATTTTCAGAAACACCAGACCATTTACCTGAAAGTATAGTTTATATGATAACCAAACATTTTACTTTCACACAAGTTTAAGAAAATGGTTGAAAGCAACAGACGGAATAAGTCTGAAAACAAAGGTAGTGCATATCATTCTGGAAACTAATGGAGATCCAGTCGCTTCCCAGCATAAATGCCGGGATTCGGGCCAGACAAAAAACATTGCATGCAGCAATTTTTGACTGGCTGAATGCCGACATTTATGCCGGGGAACAGCTGGATCCCATTAGAGTCAATGTTATAGTCAGTGGGGTCTGGCAAGCACATAGCACTATCAAGCTATGCTGGATCCAGGGAACTCCGGCAGACTGTTCCAGCAAAGATTGCTGTGCCAGAAGCGTGAAACTAGCACTAACACTGCTACTGCCCCCACTGTTACAAGGCAGCAGTTCTAGGCTCTGATCACAGAACATTTGCCATATACATTTGGCATACTTTGGTAGTGATATGCCAAAAGAGTGTCCTTTTTGCATACCCTTGACGAGTATAATTTCCACCTTTTATCATTGTGACATTTCTGTGTTGCTTAATTTCTTGACATTTCTTGACTTTGCTTTTATGATAGGGAACTCCAAATCCTCTGCAAAGCTATATATATAAAAGATAATATGCTGGCTGCCTCAGCAAACCATGGCGGGAGCTTAGCGCTTGATATGTTATTGAGTTGAATATTGTAATGCAAGGCACCAACAAAACAGACCAGTGAAGATGAAGTCAAGGGGTTTATTAACAAAATAAGCAAAGTCCAGGCAAAACTTCACTGGAGCTAATATCAGGCAAATAAAAACAAAGGGAAGCCAGGAGTAGTCCCGATCCGTGCATAAGTCCTTGTGTAACTTGCCAAGTGAACGGATGTCCTGGGTCCCACTGGAACGGACGAAGTCCAAGCAGTACTGACCTGCACCTGGATGAGGGAAGATAGCAGTGCGCACTGACCGACCTGGGAGGCCACCTTTTATGTGCCTGCTAACAAATCCCAGGGCGCCAAGTGTCCACTCCCCATAGGTCATGATCCTACCCTACACCTGTGTACAAGGCTTTGGTCGGTCATTAGTCAATTAGACCAATACTGGCCTCATAATCTACTTTGAACCTGTGGCCAGGTGCTATTGCCATCGCGAAGCGCATAAGAAGCGCGTACATGTGACCGCGTATCCCCTTTCAAACCCGTCTTCGAGCATACACACGGAGGCACGACAGGCTCTGCAAGAGTGCGCAAGCACGTTGACATGGGCACTGGAATGGAATAGGCACCGGACACAAGCTCCTCTGCAGAATAGTGCCGCTAGCCCGGCCAAGCTGTCCCCAAAACCCATGCGGTCTTCCCGTCCGGCGCACATGCGAACGCGTCCCCGCGTTGGTTCGCAAAGGGGTCGGAGCTGGCGTATCAGTGAAAACACACGTAACCTGTCCCGCACCTCCACGAGGACCCTTGGTATAAGGGACAATAGGGGGCATCACTGTCTCCAGTATTAAAAATTCCCTCAGTGTCCCCAGTAATTTCCCCCTATAATGCTCCCAGTAATGTCCCCCACAATGCCCCCCAGTAGTAATGTCTCACACAGTTCTCCTCAGTTGCAATGAGTCCCACAATGCCCCCTAGTGGTAATATCCCTCACAGTGATCACAGTGATCCGCTAGAAGTAATGTCCTCCACAGTGCTCCCCTCCAATAGGAATGTACCCCACAGGGCCTTCCTCCAGTAGTAATGTACCCCACTGTGCCTCCCTAGTGGTAATGTACCCCACAGTGTCCCTTCTAGTATTAATGTACCCTTCAGTGCTACCCAGTATTGATGTAATTTCCCCAACAGTGCCCCCCGTAAATAATTTCCCCCACAGTGCCCTCTAGTGGTAATGTCCCCTACAGTGCTCCCCTATATTTATGTCCTCCACAGTGCACCCCTCCAATAGGAATGTACCCCACAGGGTCTTCCTCCAGTAGTAATGTACCCCACGGTGCCTCCCTAGTAGTAATGTACTCCACAGTGCCCCCTCAAGTAGTAATGTACCCCACATTGTTCCCCAAAAGTATTGTCGCACCCAGTGACCACCCGGAAGTAATATCCCCCACAATGCCCCCCTCCAGTAGTAATGTCCCCCACAGTCCCCCCCCCCCCTCCAATAGCAATGTACGCTACAGGGCCTGCCTACAGTAGTAATGTACCCCACAGTGCCATGCCTAGTAGTAATGTGACCCACAGTGCCATCTCCAATAGTATTGTACCCACAGTGCCCCCTCCAGCAGTAATGTTCCCCATAGTGCCCACCTCCAGTAGTATTGTACCCCATAGTACCTCCTTTCAGTAGGGCTGGGAATGTTGGGACGCAGATGGCCAGTCAAGCTGATGTCACCATGCAGCGTCCTGGTGCAGGTGACATCGCGTCTACCTGCACAAAGATTTCTCAGGCCTACTGGTAAAGGTTATGTGGGTGAATGGCAGGGTAGGGAACCAGAGGCTCCCATGTCCTGCCACAGTATTTAACTGCTTTGCTGTCTTGAGGACGTAATTAAAGTTTAATTGAGGAGGGAGGCTTGCAGCCGCTGGCTGGGTTCATAAGTACCTCATGCTCAAAGCATTAATCGTTATATACCATACTTAGTAGAGTGCCGCTCCTCAAATTTTTGGTGTTCTAGGCATATGCCCGCAGGGGCCTCATTGTAAGTATTGCAACAAAACGAACAGAGTGTCTGGGTCTTTCCTATTGGAACACTGTTAATAACACTGATGGCCATCAATGTAATTACGCATACCAGAAGTAGTTGTGCTACTTCAGGCACAACTCTGAGAGGTGCATACAGTCAAATGGAGTGAATACTGCTTCCAACCAAAAGGGACATCTGTGCCAGAACCCGATATACCGTAGTTAAGTAAAAACAAAAAGAGAAAAAGTGGTCTTCTGGGGCGCTGGACACTAAAACAGTAATTTATTGCATATAAATTATTAAAAACAGTTAATAATAACCAACAAGCAGGGTGTGGCATGTTTCAGAAGTGGTTTGCCTCCTTCCTCAGGCCAACAAATACTGACATTATTGCCAATTTATAGCAGTGTCCCAGAAGTGAAAAGTAGATCCAAAGGTCATAGTATGAACCAAAAACACATCAATACAATGAAAAATATTGGTTGTCACTTTTTTATTTTTCATTGTATTCATGTGTTTTTGGCAATATTCCCACCTATTTTTCTTGAAGTCACAATTGTGTCATAATATTAGTATTTTTATAGATCTTTTACATTTCTTTTTATTTGAATACGATTCACTATTGTTTTTTCAACACTGAGTACGGTTCATGCTATACCCACTTACGGGGCATTGCAATAAATTGGCAATGATGCAAGTATTCGTTGGCCTGAGAAAAGAGGTTGATCACCTCCGAAATGCGTCACCCTCTGCTTGTCTGTTTTTATTCTTTTAATTGTTTTTAATCATTCCTTGCATATTCATCCATGTATACTGTTTTTTGAAAGTTTAATATAATTGTGCTTAGTTTTATAGATATTCTCCCTATTGATCTGATGTGATTTATGAGACTGTTGTAATGCTTGTGCTCTGTAGTGATTTTTATGGCCCATCCAGATCTTTTGCTCTGTTTGTTTACCTACACATAGCATCTCTTCTCAGTGATTAATTGAATAATGAGCTAAATTAGCCCAAGTTCTAAGTTCACACTCCCTATAAGTGTAGACACATTCTAAAGGGAAGCACTTGCAGAGGTCAAGCATGAGCCCAAATCACCATCTTTGCCAATGTGCCATATTACCTAAGCGCCTGGCAGTTAATCATGGCAGTTAGACAGGGCAGGAGATGGGATGCTATGTGAGCTATTCAAACAAATTTAAACACAGTACAGGTATGTTGCAGTATTCTTTCACTCAGTTTTTTGCTTTGGTTCTCATTGTTGCAGCTGTCTACCTTCAAATTCACCTATAACTTCCACCCTCTGTCCCTTCTCTCCACATTAGTCCCTCCCTCCTTCCTTCACCCATGTTCAGTCCACATACACTTTTTACCCTCATACATCACCTTGACCCATCTTCCTCCATGGTGCATTATAAAAAAACACCCTTACAAATCGTTCAACCACTTGATATCTCCTTCTGCTCTCCTGCTACTAGCTGCAAACCCTGGTCCTTCCTCTGTCGCTAACTTCATTTTATCACCTGCTACACATAGAAACCCTAAAAATCTTATTAATATTCTCTGTAAATCTTCTCTAGTCTCTTTTAACCGTGCGCAGCTGTTCCCCTGCTTACCGCCGCTGTCTAGGGTGCCGTGTTCAGCGATGATCTGCTGCTAGTGCTTCCCCATTCAATGCTGCAGTCTTGGGCTCTGTCCTTGTAGGTACTGTTTGTTCTGGGATCAGCTCCATTTTCTTTCTGCCCTGGCCACAGCATGCTTGCTGCTTGTTCCCTGCAGCACTTCAGTAAGGACCGGCGCGCGTCACTTCCTGTGCTTTATGGGTTAGATCATGTGACCTCGCTGACCAATCCTAGCCCTCCTGCATTTATAAAAGTGGCTCAGTCCCCTTTCCAGAGGCCTGAGAGCACTGTCACGAACCAGCGGGTGTGAACCCACTGTGCTACATGTCCTACCGCTTCTAAGGGTGTTGTCTAAGTGAACCCCTTGTTCTTCACAGTACCCCTGATGGTGGGAATAGACTTTCTTGAGGAGAACACCAGGTTGATACCTCTTGAGGAAGATTGGCACACAAGGCAGTTGGTCCAGGCGGACCAGGAGGTACCTGAGCAAGCTACCAGAGGTACAGATGTAGTCAGCAGGCTGAGTCATACCCAGGAGCAATAGTGCAGGACCGAAGGATGAGGCAGAGGCAACGTCAACAAGCAATAGGTCAGGGCAGGTGGCACAGGTACAGATCAGGCAATCCGGTTCGGCAACAGGAGAGTCAAGGCAAGCAGGGAGGGATTAAACAGGTAGAGGAGTCCAGAAACACAAACACGGGTAAAGTACACAGGAACACAAGCAGAGATATCAGCAACCTTTGCAGGACACAAGGACCTTGACACTCAGGCATCTGAGAAGGGGCTGAGCCACTTATATATGTGCAAGAGGGCTAGGATTGGTCAGCGAGGTCACATGATCTACCCCATAAAGCACAGGAATTGACGCGTTCCGGCCCTTAAGGAAGTGCTGCAGGGAACAAACAGCATGCATGCTGCGGCCAGGGTTGAAAGGAAAATGTGGAGAGGATCCTAGAACAAACAGTACCTACAAGGACAGAGCCCAGGACTGCAGCGGTGAATGGGGAAGCACTGGCAGCAGATCCCTGCTGAACACGGCGCCTGGGACCACGGCGGTAAGCAGGGGAACAGCAGCGCACAGCAGCCACTGTTACATGCGCTCTGGAAAGAGCATTCTCTTTCTTCATCTCACAATCTCTGAACTTACTGGCCCTTACAGAACCTGGCTTCAACATTCTGACACTGCTCCTCCTGGTGCCTTATCCTATGGTGGAAACCTGAGATGCTTGGGAGGCTTATCCCCGTCCCCGCCTGCAATTGGCTGCTCCCCCTGACACCAGATGTTTTCATCCGCACATGGGGAGGAGAAGCAGCAGCGGTGCAGGTACCAGGAGCGGCGCGGGGAGCCAGGTAAATATATTCATTGTGATGGGCCCGGGCATATGAGGGGAATTTTATATTGTTTAACCCCTTTAACTATTAGCAACTCATTGACACCCTACAGTTAGCTCTTACCCCAATCTCTTCTCTCTCCCGTCCAGACCGGGCTGCCAATCATTACAACCATACCCTCAAAATCCCCCTGGATGAAGCTGCTCCAATATCAATCCGACCCTCTAGAACAGTGATGGCTAACCTCCGGCACTCCAGATGTGGTGAAACTACAACTCCCAGCGTGCTCCATTCATTTCTATGGAGTTCTGAGAACAGCCAAGAAAGTTAGCATCTTGGGAGTTGTAGTTTTACCACAGCTGGAGTGCCGGAGGTTAGCCATCACAGCTCTAGAACATGTCAACACTGGTACACACCTAAAACATGTTTTCTCCAGGGGAGCTCAGAATGTGCAAAAAGTTTATGGGAAAATTTGGAATATCAGCAGACTTCCGCCATTATAAATTTATGCTTAAAACATACAATTAGGCCCTCAATGTTCCCAAACAAAAGTACGACACTTCTCTCACACTCAAATAACCCAAAACGACTATTTGACACTTTTCATTCCCTTCTAGGCTCTAAAGTTCAAGAACCCATCACTGACCCCTGCGCTGATTACATGGCCACTTACTTCAGACAAGATTGCTAACCTCTAGCAAGAAATAATCTTCCATTCCCCAACCAATTTTAGTCTTCCTTCCCACACTTCCACATGCTCTCTCTCCCCTTTTGACCCTATAACAGATGAAGAAGTCTCCAGGCTTCCTCTCTTCTTCTCAACCCACAACCTACTACAATGATCCTATTACCTCACACCTCCTCCAATCTCTTTCCCCAGCTGTCATTACTCACCTTACTAAAATATTTAACCTCTCTCTCTCCTAGTATCGTTCTGTCCTCTCAAACACTCTGTTTATAACCCCACTACTAGAGATGAACGAATTTCTTGAAAATTAGATTTGGCTGATTCGCCGAATTTCACCCAAAAATTTGCTTTGTGACGAATTACTTTGCCACGAAGCGCATTTATTTTTTAAGTAGCGGATGCAATGACAGGGAGCTGCGATAGCTCTTCCCCCATCATTGTACGCCTCAGATGCCGCATTCATACATGATCAGGGTATCTGAGTGTACAAACAGTGTGAAATTAACATTTAAAAAAATTACATCAAACTTACCGCGTCCATTTGCGCGAGACGGTTTGACGATCTCGGCCGAAATCATGTGCGGCGCGAGATTACGTGCGCCGCATGGGATTTTGGCAGAGATCTTCAAGCAAGATGGAGGCTGGCGGCCCTTCGTGCACAAGTTTTGCGGTAAGTTTGAATTTCAGGAATAATCGATTACCTGACACAAAGCACGAAGAAATTTGGCTTCTAGGCGAATCTAATAATTCCTGAAATTCGGATCGAATTCCACTTTGTGGGATTCGATACGCTCATCTCTACCAACTACTAAAAAAAACATCACTGGACCCGACCTGTGCTGTTAACTACCGACCTATTTCTAACCTTTAAACTCCTGGAATGTCTTGTCTACCCTTGCTTAATAAGCTATCTTTCTGAAAACTCTCCTCTTTCCCCTAAAATCTGCCTTTCACCCTCTCCAGTCTACAAAAACTGCCCTTAGTGTCTAATGCTTAGTGTTGGATGCGAATATTCGAATAGCGAATATTAATCGTGAATATCGGTACTTCGAGAATTCCCGAATATTTAGAATATAGTGATATATATTCGTAATTTCGAATATATTCTAGATTTATTTATTTCATCAGTAACCTCCCTTCTTGCTTGTAGGCCAATGAGAAGGCTGCAGTGTCGTTGCCTGAGCTTAGCAACATCCCTAGCAACCAATAGGAAAGTTGCCTACCCCTTACTATATAAGAACCTCCCCAGCAGCCCTTCTATGCAGTATTTTGCAGATCTGTGAGAGACATCAGTGTTATTGCTGTGCTCTCTGCTTTCCTGTGTCATTACATTAGATAGTTAGTTAGTTAGTTAGTTAGTTAGTTAGTTAGTTAGCTTATATATAATACAGATAGTTAGTGGGAGATAGTCAATGTAGGTTATATAGTGATATAGTGTAGGTTCTGCTGTCCATACATACATGCTACATACATAGTGCTGTGATGTCACAAGTTCACAACAATACTTAGTGCACCAATCACTAATAAGTAGTCAGATCTGTTAAAATGTGAAGTTGCACATATTGCACCTAAATATTCGCATCATTAGTGCCGATTTCGCAATTGTGAATATATTGGAGCACTCTATCTGCATATAAAGCTATTGTAATGTTCTGCCATGCCAACAATTTTTTCCACTCTCATGAAACTTCTAGCAGCTTAAAAAATTTTGCTATAGTGACCCACGCCTGTATTTTCGCGCACATTACGGGAATATTACATTGCTGATTTTTCCTGATCAAGAAAATAATCTTGAATTCGCAAATATATTGCCCCTGCCGCTCATCACTACCAACGATCTCTTGACAGCAAAATGAAATGGCAAGTTTCACTACTGATTCTTCTTGATCTCTCTGCAGCATTTGATATGATAGGCCGCAAACTCCTCCACTATGCGTCACTCAATTGGCCTTAAGAACATTATTCGTTCCTGGTTTTCTTCCTATCTATGGCCCCTCCTTTAGTCTATTATTCGCTGGCTCTATTTCTTCTCCTTTTCCTCAGGATTCAGTCCTAGGTCCTATATTCTTCTCTCTCTACACAACCCCCATCGGACAGACTATCAGTAGATTTGGCTTTCAGTATCATCTCTCTCTGCTGATGAAATCCCCTTACATCACCCTTTCTTTACTCTAAAACACCAGTGATTGTTTGGCAGCTTTCTCTAACATCATGTTTTCTCTGTATCTAAAACTGAATCTCTCAAAAACGGAACTTTTTGTCTTTCCCACATAAAGTAATCCACCTAAACTTGATATTTCAATTTCGGTCTGCAGTACTATCATAACTCCTGGGCAGCACACCCGCTGTCTTGAGGTGATGTTTGACTCAGATCTTTCCTTTGTTCCCCATATCCAATCACTTGTACGCTCTTGTCATCTGAATCTCAAGAACATCTCCTGAATCCGCCCCTTTCTTATGGTGGAAAACACCCAAACTCTTGTTGTTGTCTTGATTTATTCTCATCTTGACTATTGTAATTCATTACCAATTGGTTTCCCTATCACTAAACTCTCCCCTCTTCAGTCTGCCCTAAACATGGCAGCCAGGGTCATCTATCTGTCCAACCACTATACTAATGCTTCTAGCCTGTGCCAGTTACTTCACTGTTTGCCCATCCCCAACAGAATATAGTTCAAACTTCTCACCCTCACCCACAAATCTCTCCACAGTGCTGCACCTCCATACATCTCCTCCCTCATTACTGTCTACCACCCTACTCGTGCTCTCTGTTCTGCCAGTGATCTAAGATTACAAGAAAATTTAGACTAGAACAGTGGTGCCCAACCATTTTTCATCTGGGGGCTGCACTAGACATGGAATTAATTTCACGGGCCAGAACCAGGTAGCAATCAATAAAACAGAAATTATACTAGTAATTAGTGATGAGCGGAAGGGGCAATATTCGAATTCGCAATATTTCGCGAATATTTGGGCGAATATTCGCCATATATTCGAGAATTTGTGAATTCATAAGCTCTAAGCATTATTTTCTGGATTGCGAAAATTTGCATAAAATTTGCCTAAAGAATTCGCATAAAAATTCGCATGAACTGGTATTTAAAAAAAAATCTAATATTCGCGATTACGAATATATTTTCCGATATTCTAAATATTCGCGAATTCTCAAAGTGCCGATATTCGCGATTGAAATTCGCAATTCGAATATTCGTGATCAGCACTACTAGTAATTTAGATAACATAGTGTTAGAAAGAAAGCATAAACCAGAAATAATTTCTGCACTCACCATTTGATGTCATTTCATTAATGTGACGTCTGCAGATGTTTTCCAGAAACCAGTTTTGAAATATTCGGGTCAAAGTTTGTCACGTTGATTCTCAGCACAGAATGCAAATGATTGTCAGTAAGCCGAGCGCGTGAGACAGGTTTTGCTCTCTTTAGCACTGAAAAAGTTTGTTCACACACATAAGTACTCGCAAAAGTTGTCATCATTCTTTGTCCTATTTTTCGCAAATTTGGAAATGTTTCTGGACATGGTTCGGCATAAAAGTCTGGTAGTGCTTTTTCAATCAGTTCCAGCTGTAAGTCACTTCGTGCAGTGGAAGTGTCAACTGAAAAAGGATTTTTGAACAAACGAATATTATTCTTCATGCGGTGAAAATCTGCAAACTTTTCTTCAAAATTTTCACTTAGCAGCTCAAGAAGCTGAACCATTCTCCCTTTTGGGAAGCCAACATTCTTGTCTTCCTGATGTAGTGCAGCACATGTTGGAAAGTGCAACAACTGTTCTCTTTCAGCTTGTTGTATGAACAATTTCAATTTAGCTTGAATGGCATTGATGTCTGCATACACATGACAGATTAGCTTGTTTTTGCCTTGCAGCTTTCGACTCAGTTCATTTAAATAAGCTGTCAAATCGCACCAGATTGCTAAATCCCAGAGCCATAATGGAATGCTAATCTCGGAAACTTGTTTTGATTTTTCAGCCATGAAGATACAAATCTCATGTCTCAGGTCAAAAAAGCATTTCAGCACTTTGCCTCGACTCAGCCAGCGGACTTCACTGTGATAAACAACATCTTCATGTTCAGATTCAACTTCAATGAGAAATTCTCTGAAAGTCCTGTGATTCAGTGCATGTGATCGTATGAAGTTTACACATTTAACGACAACCTTCATAACATGTTCCAAGTTCAACTGCCTCCCACAAAGATTTTGTTGGTGAATTATGCAGTTGAGCTCCAGTGGTGGAGAACCATTGGATTCTATCACTTTTTGACATATTCTAGCTACCAAACTACTGTGCCGTCCAACCATGCTTTTTGCACCATCTGTAGTCACTCCTATTAACTTGCTCCAGTCCAGGCCAAGCTCATCAATATCTTCTGATACTTCTCTGAACAAATCTTCACCAGTGGTTGTTCCATTCATGCTTTTCATCGCTGCCAGTTCTTCAATAACTTCAAATGTAGAGTTTATACCACGAATGAACACTAGCAATTGAGCAGTGTCACATATGTCTGTAGACTCATCAGCAGCAATTGAAAACATTTCAAACTGGCCTGCTCTTGTCTTCATTTGCAGCATAGGATCGCCTCCCAAATCTTCTCGTTATTGTCATTCATGACAGGCTAACAGCTTCAATTACACTCTTTTTTTCTGGGCATAATTCTTTCACTACAGCCAAAATGGACTTTTTCACCCATTCAACTTCAGAAAATGGTTTGGCTTCCTTACTGAATATATGAGCCACCCGAAAACTTGCACGAAAGGCTGATTCATTTTTTTAAATCGTTTTATTGAACATTTTTGTTAATCCATCAACTTCTTCACGCAATTTGGCAATTTTCTGTTCATGGCAAACACCAACATATTGGTCATAAGTTATCTTGTGTTTGCTGTCATAGTGTTGTTTGATATTGTGCTCCTTGAACACGGCAACAGTCTTCTTACAAATGAGGCATAAGGGCTTCTTGTTTTTTTTGCACAACAAAGTACAAATTTGTCCACTTCTCGTGAAAATTTCTGCACTCAGAATCGACTTTACGTTTCTTCCCTTCTGCCATTTTCTACAGCTGGTGCTGCTCAAACCTTCCAAATTGAGTGCCAACACGTTTTTTGGAGTACCTTTAAAATTTTATAAAGAAAGAAATATTTAGCATTATATTGGAGTTCCATTGTATGTGAAGTACCCAACAACAAATTAGGCCCCTATTTTGGTGTAGTTTCACATAGCAGCCACTAGATGGTGATGGGGCACAACTTAAAAAAAGTATGACCAGGCAGACTTATATAGATTTGCTCTATATATGCAGCACAGAGAACTTGTATGCATACCTCCAAACCGTCCCAGATCTGGTAGGACAGTCCCTGATTTTAGTGGCTGTCCCATTGCCCAGGAACGGCTGAGGTATTGTCCCACTCTTAGCTGTCTCTGCATTTATAGGGTGCATAGAGAGCCTGTAACGGTCAAGCAGGGAGCCGTCCGCTTAACCGTTCAGCGTAATTGCTCTCTCATCTGCGTGATGCAGCCAAACATCCCACTGCAGGATACACAGACCAGCAGCTGAATGTGTGACAGTATCCTGCTGCTGGGGAGCGCAGATCATCAAAGGAACTAGGTGAGTATTTACTGATTTATTTATTTTTTTAATTCCTGTGAAGGGGGCACATGTGAGCATTATTACTGTGAAGGGGGCACATGTGAGCTTTATTACTGTAAAGGGGGCACATGTGAGCATTATTACTGTGAAGGGGACAAATATCTTCACATAACAAGACTAAGGAGTGGGATGCAGGAAACTCTCCACAAATGTCTTTGGGTGCAGCATTACAAGTTCTCTCTCCCTCATTAATATTACTAACCTGGTGAGGAGCAACCCAGACTGCCCACACGGACTTAGTAAAAGACACTTCCCACCACTACCACACCTCACCAGTCACATCCTCCATAGAACTGCTGCTCCCTCCCGACTTGTCATCACCTTCTCCGACGTGCTCTGATGCCTGGCTGAGAGTCCAGATGAGGTCTGTACCAACTGGTGTGGGGAGATGGGGTCTCCAGTCACTGCTGAAAATAATTGTACCGCAACACAGCAGCGGACCAGGTGTGTCCCTTCTACTTCTTCAACTGAGCGCAAGCTCTGCCTCTGATCACTGTGCAAGCCGAATGACTGTGAAGGGGGCACATGTAAGCATTACTACTGTGAAGGGGGCACATGTGAGCTTTATTACTGTAAAGGGTGCACACGTGAGCATTATTACTGTGAAGGGGGCACATGTGACCTCCATAGAACTCCTGCTCCCTTCCGACTCATCCTTACCTTCTCCGACGTGCTCTGATGCCTGGCTGAGAGTCCAGATGAGGTCTATACCAACCGGTGTGGGGAGATGGGGTCTCCAGTCACTGCTGAAAATAATTGTACCGCAACACTGCAGCGGACCAGGTGTGTCCCTTCTTCTTCTTAAACTGAGCGCAAGCTCTGCCTCTGGTCACTGCGCAGGCCGAATGACTGTGAAGGGGGCACATGTCAGCTTTATTACTGTAAAGGGGGCACATGTGAGCTTTATTACTGTGAAGGGGGCACAAGTGAGCATACTGTGAAGGGGGCATATGTGAGCATTACTACTGTGAAGGGGGCACTCTCTCTACTGCCAGCAAATGAGTCAATGGAAGCCCTTAGCGCACATATTTGATCAAACGTGTATCGGGCCCATCTACCAGGCGTCAAGGTGGATTCCGCAGATGGGTCCCTAACACTAATATACAGTACTTCCTCTCTTGGACTTACCTAAGCCTACAGTTTTCAGGGCAATGTAGGTACCAGTTACATAAGTACTCTGCTCAGAATTCCCAGGTAGATGGGCGTTGTTCAGTCTAAAAGAGGCGCTACCGTCAATTAATACTACAAGAAAATTTTGACTAGAACACAACTTATGTAGCTGGTTCCTACACTGCCCTGAAAACTGTAGGCTTAGGTAAGTCCAAGAGAGGCAGTATATTAGTGTTAGGGACCCATCTGCGGAAGCCACCTCGACGCCTGGTAGATGACCCCGATACACGTTTGATCAAATATGTGCTCTAAGAGCTTCCATTGACTCATTTATAGTAGGTATGATACCACTTTTATTTAGAATGATCCCCATTTCTTAGCTCTATAGTTTGTATGTATAATGGAGTGCAGCCATTTTCTTTTTTATCAATCATGTTTGCTTTATGGATATGCACCTGTGATTCTGAATGTTCTAGTCTAAATTATCTTGTAGTATTAATTGAGGGTAGCGCCTCTTTTAGACTGAACAACTCCCATCTACCTGGGTCTTCTGAGCAGAGCATTTATGTAGCTGGCTCCTACACTGCCCTGAAAACTGTAGGCTTAGGTAAGTCCAAGAGAGGCAGTATATTAATGTTAGGGACCAATCTGCGGAAGCCACCTTGTCCTTGACACCTGGTAGATGGGCCCGATACACGTTTGATCAAATATGTGCGCTAAGAGCTTCCATTGACTCATTTATAGTAGGTGTGACACCACTTTTATTTAGAATGATCCCCATTTCTTAGCTCTATTGTTTGTATGTATAATGGTGTGCAGTCATTTCCTTTTTTAGTGATCTAAGATTAGCATCCTCTATAATTTGTTCCTCTCACTTCAATCTTAAAGACATTTCTCGAGCTGCACCTACTCTCTGGAATGCTCTTCCCCAGAACCCAAAATATCAGGTAAATTCCAAGTTCCCTACCTTCAAACCTTCTTTTCAGGTAGGCTTTTCATGCTTCCCAAACTGACTTTCTCCCCAGTAAACCCCCCTTCCTGGTCTTCAGACCTGAACTCGATTTTCTGACAGTCCTACTCCCAAAGCACTACCACATGCAGATTGGCCTACACAACTCCTTTGAGTACAAAGATGTTTGGACTACTTAATATAACAATCAACTACCTTTTGTGTCACCCCCATTTCCTCATAGATTATAAGCAGGGCCCTTCATAGATTGCGAGCAGGGCCCTCACTCCTATTGTTTCAGATGTAAATTAGCCTGTCTGTGTGTCTGTTGTTTAGTATGTGAACCCTCTGAATTGTAAAGCACTGTGGAATATGGTGGCGCTATATAAATAAAGATTATTATTATTATCGTTCACGTGCAATAAATTACAGTTTAAGGGTCCATTCACACGTCCGTTGTTTCTTTCCTGATCTGTTCCGTTTTTTGCTGAACAGATCTGGACCAGATCTGTACCCATTCATTTTCAATGGGTCCTGAAAAAAATCGGACAGCTTAATGTCTGATTTTTTTTCAGGACCCATTGAAAATGAATGGGTACAGATCTGGTCCAGATCTGTTCCGCAAAAAACGGAACAGATCAGGAAAGAAACAACGGACGTGTGAATGGACCCTTAGTGTTGGAAGCCCCATAAAATATATTTTTTCTGATTTAGTTTTTACTCATTGTAAATAAGGATCTGTTTCTTGGCAGCAGATCATGCTTTGTAAACAGCAATCTACTACCCAGAAACAATGATTCTCTATAGGAATGGGCAACTACTACTACCCATGTAAATGCCGCTCTCACCTCCTTGGATATGACAGCAATTATTGGAAGTGAACGGTTTATTTCCAATAACTGACTTATTAGGGTGGGTTCACATCAGCGTTATGTATTCCGTTATGGATTTATAATGGAAAATAACAGAATCCATAAGACTGAAGTCAAAACGGAAGCCTTTAAGAGGCATTCCGTGTTGATCTGTCATAATACAAGTCTATGGGAATCATAACGGATTCATCTGGTTTCCATTATGCAAGACGGAAAACAAGGTCCTGTCGACAGGACTTTTTTGTCCGTTCTGCATAAAGGGAACCAGACGGATCTGTTATGATTCCCATAGACTTGTATTATGACGGAAAGCAAAACGGAATGCCTTTTAAAGGCTTCCGTTTTGCATTCCTTCATAATACAAGTCTATGGGCAGCATAACCCATCCGTCCTGGTTTCCGTTATGCAGGACTGGACTCCAGCATACCGGATCCATTATGCTGCTCATAGACTTGTATTATGAAGGTCCAAAATGGAATGCCTCTTAAAGGCTTCCGTTTTGACTTCTGTCTTATGGATTCCGTTATGTGCTATTATAACCATGTTATAACGGAAAGCCATATTGGAATCCATAATGAACCCGCCCTTAGTTGGCCCGTGTAAATGGGCCTTAAAGTGGTTTTCTGGGGATTTAAATTTTTTTTTTTCTTTAATTGTCTAATTCATTGTAATGTCCATTAAATGCATATTCTAACTCAATGTGCCCCACTTCTAGTCTCACTCACTGCAGTCCAGAAGTTAAGTAGTCTCATGCTGTTTGCTTACATAATAATGTGACCACTGGCCTCAAGCTCCCTCCTCCTTAGTTTAGACTACTCACTTGAAGAGGTTTTTCAGACTTAAAGGTACAGCCCACTGATGATGTTGAATTAAGAGAGGGAAAGAGGCGGATCTTACATGTGATCGCAGTGGGCTGGCATTGACTTTCCATACAAAACGAAGCAGAAATGTGCAAATGTAAAGTTGATTTTGTCTGTGGCATTTTCTGAGTATCATATTGCAAAAATAGATGTGGAGCGTAGCGCTTAAATGTAAGGTGAAAAAGGTTATTTCTATCTTAAATGTTTATGGAATATCTACAGGATATGGTCTAACCTGCAGCTCTAACTACTAGGCCTGTGCATGGGCCTGTCCATTGAATTCTATGGGCACTGTAGTTACTGTGAATTTGTGAAAGAGGTACGGTATATGATGCCCCATGCTCCCTTAATAGGTAAAAGTTTAAGAGGCAACTCTTATTAGGCATTTATAGTATAGTATAGCAAGTGGATGCCATAAATGCCGTTTTAACTGAACAAAAAAGCATTACAAAGTAGATACATTTTTTTTGTTGTTGTTGTTGTTGGTGTCATTTAGTAAAACATTGATGGATGAAAAAGTTTCAAAAGCAGTTTTCTACAGTTAATAGAGATGCTTTAGAGAAGTTGACATGTCTATAACTTTGCTATTAGCATCTCGAACAACTGCTATTGAACAAGAGAATAAAGCTTCACAGCACTAAAATGTAATTGCATAATGGGTGAATTTTGTTTACCAGTCATATATCTGTCCTCCACAGTTCATGACATTACAAAAGGAACAGACAACAGAGTATGATTTTTAACTTTTTTTCTTTTTAATAAGGAAGAATAAAGCAAAGTAATTGCCAGTTTGAATATTAAAATAAAAGTATTTTTTTTTGTATAAAGATATTTTTTGCGTTTTATCTCCAAAAGGAATAGATTTCAGGTAATTTTTAAAAATAAAACTTTAAAATATTTAAATACAATTAATCCTACACACAAATGCAAGGGTCTACAATGATCTATAATATGCCATCTGATCACATGAGATATTGCATCACCTGCACATTTTAGGACAGCTTCATCTCTTTCTCGAACATACACTCACCTAAAGAATTATTAGGAACACCTGTTCTATTTCTCATTAATGCAATTATCTAGTCAACCAATCACATGGCAGTTGCTTCAATGCATTTAGGGGGGTGGTCCTGGTCAAGACAATCTCCTGAACTCCAAACTGAATGTCAGAATGGGAAAGAAAGGTGATTTAAGCAATTTTGAGCGTGGCATGGTTGTTGGTGCCAGACGGGCCGGTCTGAGTATTTCACAATCTGCTCAGTTACTGGGATTTTCACACACAACCATTTCTAGGGTTTACAAAGAATGGGGTGAAAAGGGAAAAACATCCAGTATGCGGCCGTCCTGTGGGCAAAAATGCCTTGTGGATGTTAGAGGTCAGAGGAGAATAGGCCGACTGATTCAAGCTGATAGAAGAGCAACTTTGACTGAAATAACCACTCGTTACAACCGAGGTATGCAGCAAAGCATTTGTGAAGCCACAACACGCACAACCTTAAGGGCGGATGGGCTACAACAGCAGAAGACCCCACCGGGTACCACTCATCTCCACTACAAATAGGAAAAAGAGGCTACAATTTGCACGAGCTCACCAAAATTGGACTGTTGAAGACTGGAAAAATGTTGCCTGGTCTGATGAGTCTCGATTTCTGTTGAGAAATTCAAATGGTAGAGTCCGAATTTGGCGTAAACAGAATGAGAACATGTATCCATCCTCTGATGGCTACTTCCAGCAGGATAATGCACCATGTCACAAAGCTCGAATCATTTCAAATTGGTTTCTTGAACATGACAATGAGTTCACTGTACTAAAATGGCCCCCACAGTCACCAGATCTCAACCCAATAGAGCATCTTTGGGATGTGGTAGAACGGGAGCTTCGTGCCATGGATTTGCATCCCTCAAATCTCCATCAACTGCAAGATGCTATCCTATCAATATGGGCCAACATTTCTAAAGAATGCTATCAGCACCTTGTGGAATCAATGCCACGTAGAATTAAGGCAGTTCTGAAGGCAAAAGGGGGTCCAACACCGTATTAGTATGGTGTTCCTAATAATTCTTTAGGTGAGTGTATGTTATTAAATAAATGTATCCAAATTTCAGTATATTTTGCAGGGTATGTGTAAAATATATGCTTTATAATAGTATACCACTTTTTGTTTATACATCATATGCATTTTCTGTTTTCCTAAGCCAGCAACTTGCTCAGTTGTTTGGATTGCTTTAAGGAGGAGATTCAGGTGGTGGTGTAGGACCTAATGACTGAAATACATATCTGTGTTGGTAGTGGTAGTAGTAGAGACAGTTGTAGCAATGGTGGTGGCAGTAGGATCACTGGTAGCCATGGTGACAATGGCACTTGGGCTAATTACAGAGGAGGGAATTGTGAAAGGGACCAAAGAGCCCATGATAACATATCACAGTCAAATAAAAGCAGCAGGGATGTTGATGACTATGATGATGATTGTGTGTTAGACAGGACTTGGGAACGGGATCAGGATGATGATCAGGAGGCGACATCAGAGGAAGAGGGCGGTGGAAAATTCAGAGCAGAGCCAAAAGATAACAAAGCGACTGCCAGGGTCAGATCTGTTTCTATTGTGGTCAGCTCGGGAATTGGTGCTGCCCAGTAGGCAAAGCTTGGCTGCTGGTAGCTCTGTGCGGGTATCTCCCATATAGCAATTTATCTTCACAATGCCTGCGGATTATTTATTTTTTTGCCATGTTCAAGATCTGCAGGATGAAAATAAGCAATGGGGATTCAAACAGAATCTGAGGTGGCATCACCAGATCCTGTATGAAAAGAGAACTGGCCGGCAATTGGGACAAGACCTTCTTCCTTCTCTTGGTCACATCCACAAGCAGTACAATGTCCTTGTCATCGTCAACATTAGTTACTTCTCTTGCTCAGACTCCTCATCCTCATCATCCCCTCGCCATTATTAGTTATCGATAATGGAATGTGTGGCCAGGAAGCAACTATATGCTCCCAGCAATCCACTTGTGTGCAAGCTGAATTCCCACCTGGTCATGTTGCTGCTGTACCACTTAGTGGATTCCACTGGCTTCGTGAAACTGATGGTGTGAACTCAACCTTGATAGAAGATACCTAGCCACCATAATTTCTACAAAAAAAGCCATTCCTGCCTTGTACTCTCACATGGTGAAAAAAGTGGCCCTCCACATCCTCCTCAATGGACATCCTCCTGTCCCCAACAGAAACAGGACAGAGAAGCCATACAGTGGATTATGTGCTAGTCTGCATAAAGCAGCACATTTCTCACTGGATCCTATTGATAGCTATAACTGGGCAAGGGGGTTAGTGACAATGGCAGGAACATTGTGGCTGAGCTGCATTTGGGGGAAATATCACATGCCCCCTGCATGGCACAAATAATACATTTAGTGGTGCAATGTTTTTTATAAAAGTATCATGGCTTGCAGAAGTTGGTAGCCATATCCAGGAGAGTGTCTGTGCATTTCAGCCTTTCTTACATGGCTTAGAAGTCTCTCCTGGACTTACAGCAACAGAACGGTCTGCTGTTGCACCACTTGATCAGCAAACATTCCAACTCACTGAAGGAGGAGTTGGTGGTACGGGAGGATGAGGCTGATGATGACGAAACTGGCCATGACCAATTATCACAGTGGGGGCGGAGCTAGAAATAATTACGTTCTTAGGCATGCTGGCAAGCATGGCAAGCTGCATACTTTTTTTAAAATCAGATACATTTTTATTATTTTGTAAAAATAAACAATATCATTTTACAAAATTCTTGTGTCATATATTATGTTCAGCACAGTGCAAAAATACTCATTGTACAAAACAGGATAGTCAATAAACAGGATCCTTAACATAAAGATCCAACAACCAAACTCATAAGAAGATTGGAGTTCTATATACCCTGTGTATCATATAGAGTTGAAACAGTCTAGCCGCTTCGCTAGGGGTTAGAGTAGGAATCTGTGCAAGGAATTGTTCCCATTGGCTGTCTGAGATGGGGCCCACATCCCTCTCCCACTTCAACTTAACTTTGAGCGTATATTTTTTCAGCTCCTCATATAGCAAAGTATTATAAGCATCCGAAATAGCTCCTTTTACAGGACTTGGTTCTATCAGTTTTTTAAGCATGAGATGTGATACAAATTGTAAGGGGCGCACTTTATCCTGCGAACTAATAGCGTGCCTTAACTGAAGGTATTTATAGAATTGGGTAGACACTAGGCCATATTCAGTGCAAAGTTGTGCAAATTGTTTTAGGATACCTTGTGAATATAGTTGACCTAAATTAAATAGTCCTTTACGTTCCCAATCAGAAAATCCCTGCAGTTCGGACACGTCTATTAAATGAGGGCGATTCCAAACAGGAGACAGGTCCAATAGTTCCTGAACACCCAGAAGTTCCCTAACTTTTCCCCAGACCCTCCTCATTAATCCTACTACTGGGAAGGGATTAAAAGAGTCAGGTCAATCTTTCTCCATAATCGAAATAGGCTGGCAGGCCCCAGATGCCCACTTCACCAATTCTCCACATCTTCCCATCTCTCTCAGGGACCCCCAGCCCTTAAAGTGTTGCAACTGAGCTGCTAAGAAATATATAAAGGGGTTAGGTAACGCCAGTCCCCCCGCTTCTTTACCACGCTGTAATGTTTCATATCGGATTCTACTATTTTTATTTTTCCATAGCAAGGATCTAAATATTCTCTGTAACTTATAATAATAATGCATGGGAATCCATACTGGTAAGTTATGCAGTATGTAGAGCAATTGCGGCATCCATATCATCTTAAGAAGATTACCTCTACCTATCATTGACAATGGAAGCTTATGCCAAGTGACCGCTTTCTGTTTAAATCTTTCTATTAGTGGTACTAGGTTATTCGCTACATAAGATCGGGGCTGTACTGAAATAGTGACTCTAAGATATTTAAAGGAGGAGACCACTTTCAGGTTAACATGATCTAAGCAAAGAGATTCCGGAAGAGGGGACAGCAGAAGAATAACTGACTTATTCCAATTGATTAATAAACCAGACTGTTTTCCAAAGTCTGAGATTAACGATATAATGGGATCTATTGATGATGTCAGATCACCCACATAAAATAACATATCATTCGCATATAGCGAGACTCTTTCCTCCACCGTCCCCCTCTCCAGACCTCGAATCAGTGGCGTAGAACGCAAAATACAAGCCAGGGGCTCAATAGCAATGGCAAACAGGAGGGGTGACAAAGGGCATCCCTGCCTGGTGCCTCTCTCCTGTGTCATCATTGGGGATAGCTTACCATTTATTCGCAGCCTAGCTCTCGGTTGACTATAGAGCAATTTTACCCAATTAATGTATCCAGGGCCGAATCCTAGTTTTGCCATAACCGCCCATAAGTATTCCCATTCAACACTATCAAAGGCCTTTGCAGCGTCTAAAGAGATCACTGCAGGGCATCCCACATGCCATTCTGTTCCCTTCATCTGAATATTGAGGAAGAGACGCCTAAGGTTTAATGATGTGGATTTTCCTGGCATAAACCCACACTGATCTTCATGTATAATGTGGGAGATAACATTCAGGAGCCTATTAGAAAGTACCTTGGCCAACACTTTTATATCTACCGTTAAGAGTGAGATGGGTCTATATGAATCTACTATATTGGGATCCTTATCTGGTTTAGGGATCACCACCACCAATGCTTCTCTCATAGAGCTAGGTAAAATACCTGTCCTATAAGATTCATTAAACACCTGTAGGAGATGCGGGAGCAAAACTTCTTGATGTTCTTTGTAGAATTCCCCAGGCAGACCATCTCTCCCAGGTGCTTTTCCGTTAGGAAGCCACTGCACCGCCAATATCATCTCTTCCAATTGAATGTCCCCATCAAGTAATAACCTCTGATCATCAGACAGGCTGGGCATCTGGATATTATGCAGGTATTGCTCTCTGTCACTACAGTCAATCCCTAGCCTGGACTTATAGACATCTGCATAGTGCTCATGGAATATGTTCATTAAGTTATCATCTCCTGATACCTGTACGCCCATTTTATTAGTGATTCCCAATACGCAACATGGGCCCGATAGGGTCTTTATAATAGTAGCTAGTAGGTGGCCCGTACATTCCCCTTCCATAAAATAATGTTAAGTCTTAAAAAATTGTTTGTCCCCAGCTCTACTAATCAAATGTTTCTTCAGTAGATCTTGCGCCTCCGTCCAGTGCGAGCAATTTTCTAGGGAGGGGTCAGAGATGTACTTAGCGTCCATTGTCTGAACTCTATCCAGTAGTTCTGTCGTAAGTGTCATGCTTTTAGTTTTATGGGAACTAATC
The DNA here is from genome assembly GCF_905171765.1 of Bufo bufo. Classification (NCBI taxonomy): domain Eukaryota; kingdom Metazoa; phylum Chordata; class Amphibia; order Anura; family Bufonidae; genus Bufo; species Bufo bufo. Next base: position 324,891,351 of record NC_053391.1, read on the forward strand.
CGTTTAATGTATATCCCTCTAATATAAGCTTTTATTGTATCCCAGATAATGGAATGACTAGCTGAACCTTCATTATTGGTAAAAAAAAAGTCAGTCAGAGTAGCAGATATCACAGTACCAGTATCAACTAACTGGATCCAAAAAGGGTTTAGTCGCCATGGTTGTCTCGGACCCAATAACTCTCTCCCTAAATCCAGTACTACCAATAATGGGGAGTGGTCATAAATACTACGGGGTAAGTACCTAACATCCTGGACCTTATCTAACACTCCCTTAGATCCTACAGCGAGATCTATCCTAGAAAGAGAACTATGTGATGACGAGTAGCAGGAGTATTGCTTCACACCGGGATTTCTGGACCTCCACAAATCATACAAGTCTATTTCAGCGAGCATCTTGGCTAATGAGGATAGAGAAGGGCCAGAGGCCCCACTATCAGATTGGAATTTATCAAGGGATTTGTCCAAGAACATATTAAAATCACCAATTATGAGAACTGGCAGATCTGGAAATTTGGAAGTGAAGGATAATACTTTTTTTGATAACTTCACAGGAATATGGGGGAGGTAGTATCATTTAGTAATGAAACAAAGAACAGTTAATACATATAAAGCGACCCTCATCATCCACATGTACCTCCCTCGATATAAAGGGAACATTTCTATGCACCAACACGCTCACCCGTCTCGATTGCGTGGAGTAGGAGGAATGAAACTTCTGTGCCACCCAAGCCTGTTCTCTCAGAAGTGAGATGAGTTTCTGAGAGGCACAGAATTGCCGGTTGATACATTAGGAGAGCATAAAAGACGGCATTGCGTTTAGCAGGTTGGTTCACATTCCCCCCTGACATTCCAGGCAATTATTCTAAGGTACCCATTTATGTTTTTAAACCATAGCAGTACAGGTCCGTAAGCAGCCTCGCCCCGGTCATACACATGTAACCACTGGTGTCTAGTCAATAAGGTCTCACAGTCCCTCCCACACCCCTCCCCCTTCCCAACCCATACAGAACAAATAAAGACATTTCACATACACGTGAAACCCTGGGGAAAATAATTTCCTGAACTTGGGGAATACAAACAAATTTGCAATAGCAAACAATGGGAACGCTAAATAAAAACTAGCAAGTGGCATACATTCCCGGCTATGCTAGCATATATCAGATCTCCCCCTTATAGTATAACACGCCTAACTAATGAAAAGGACATAGTGCAAACATTAATAAAGGCCGTCTCCAGTACTGGGTAGAGCCTTGACTCAAGCACTCAGTCTGCCCCCCACATTATTATTTGCAGGCATCTAACCAACAACATGATCCCGCATTTATCAACTGTCCATATAGACAAAAGGTAGAAGGTGATAGCATAATAACTTGTGGCAATCAGCAGATTAAGTGTCCTCCCTTAAATCATTTTCAGTGGAGTCCAACCACTGACATGCCGCACCCGGATCCTCAAATATGTGCATTTTATCTTTCGCCACGACTCGCAGTTTCGCAGTATAGCATAAAATATGGAAGCTGTAATAGTCGCAGTCTGCGTTTAACATCAATAAAACGTGCACGCTTCTTTTGGACGTCAGGTGAGAAGTCAGGAAACAAAGAGATCCAGTTCCCATCAATAGACAAATCAGTGCAGTCTCTTGCTCCTCTCAAAATGGCATCCCGGTCACGAAAATGGAGGACTCTAAGCAATAAAGGGCACGGTGCTCCCCCTGATGGTGGGGGGCGAAACGGCACCCTGTGTGCCCGTTCCACAGCAAACAGAGGAGACAGCTTTTCCTTTCCTATTTTTTCTGTTAGCCACTTTTCCACGAATGTAACAGCATCTGTTCCTTCGGTACGTTCTGGCACACCAATCATGCACACATTATTTCGCCGCAGCCTGTTTTCCAGGTCGTCAGTTTTGGAGATAAGCATGGTGACATTGTGAATCACCCGCTGCATGTCCCTTTTAACTGGCGGCATTTGGTCTTCCAAATCACTTAAGCGGCCCTCCATTTCACTCATATGCTCTTTGACTTGCCTCATGTCTTGCCTTAGTAGCCCTATATCCTCTTTCAGGCTACCCACATTGGTAGTAAGCGCAGTGATTGCATTATTGCATTGTAACACTGCTAAAAAGACATCCTTGATAGTAGGCTCAAGCCCTGAGGCGGCCATCCTGCCATTAAGATCATTGACCTCAGAGCCCGCTGAAATGTTGTCATCTTGCGATGGAGGCACTGGAGGATTCCTCTTAACAGCAACAGCGTATGCGTTCAGGGCCGGCGCATGATGAACAGATTCAGTGGTGTGAGCAAACTTTTCCAGTCGCACTGCCACATCCAGCAGTTTCACTGACTGTCCGGTGCCATCTTGCCTTGCTGGGGTTGCTCTTTGACCGTACTTTCCCTCCTTCTCTTTGGCCTTTTGACGGCGCATGGCGGAGCGGTATGGTAGCAGGACCCCTGTGGAAGCACTTCGTTGTATCGGTGAGCCATTACAGCCCCAGATGGATGGGGAGAAGAATGGATTACAGGATGTTCAGCCGGGAGCTCAGCTCTGCACGTCCACTCACAACCCCAGTCAGGCCACGCCCCCTGTAAGCTGCATACTTGCTGGTTATGTGGTTAAGCGTATTGTTATCATCAAGCAAAGTTATGATTTTAGACCCTCACTGTCAAAGCAAAAATAAGGGAATGTTTTTTCTGATATCAAAATACAGGCAAAAATGTTGTGTTACCAGTATATGCTGGCCACTGCTATGCAGATGTCTGCTGCCCACATGTCTCACTAGGAGGTCCTTCTTCCTCTCCCACTAAGTGATTGACCTCCCATTATCTTTGCTATATCAGTAACAGGCACCTCAGCTGCGCCAGCAGCAGTCAATTCAGTCGGATGAACATGATGGAACAATTTTTTGAAGTGCCACACCAAGCTGACACACATCAGCAAAGGGATATACACCACCTGAACAACAAGGTTCAGACCTACTGTGCTCTGTTTCCTCTCTCCATTGACATCTATACAGGAAGATTGGAACAGTGACTGGAACTGGCCAAATTTGCTGTTAATGTACTGTGTTGCCCAGCCTCCAATGTACTGTCAGGGTATTCAGTGTGGCAAGTGGCATCATCACACCCATGCAGACAAAATTGCTCTCTGCAAGTGTACAAAGCATCACATTAGTGAAAATGAATAGACATTGATCTGTGAGTATTTTCAAACATCACAAGCTAAGGCAAATAAATAGATCTGTGATTACTGACTGGGTATTTATCGTTGGCTCAATCATGCACTGCCACTGTCTGCATATCCATCATGTTCCATAACATATTGCTTCTGCTTCAGCGGGTGCTCCCCATACTGCCACTACTACTACCCCTACACAGATGCAATCTATCAGGTTCCATACTGTATTGCTGCTGCCACCATGGCTATTATTGCCACAACTATTACCCCTACAAAGTTGAAAATCTCCTGCCTTGCCTATAAGGATTCATATCTACACTGTACTACTACTTCTCCCCATAAAGTGAGAAATTTTAGATGCTTGTTCAGAACAAGTTACTGCTTCTTCAGATACTATCGTGTGCATATGTGTATAAACACAAGCAGTCATATGCCCCTATTAAGGCATAAATATTGGGCTGCTTGTTCAGTACAGGCCACTGTATCTTCTGAAATTACTGTATGTGTATACACATTAGCAGACATCTACTCCTATTCAGGAATCATTTTTGGAAAGCTTGTTCATAACATGCCACTGTTTCTTCCAATACTATTTTGTGTGTGTGTGTGTGTACAAACACAGACAGCCATCTGCCCCCATTAACCCCTTTAGCACCCTGTGATTTTATGCTATCCTGGAGCCATAACTTTTTTATTTTTCCATTTTCCATATGAACTGCTTGTTTTTTGTGTGACAAATACAAATTTCTAATGGCACCATTACATATTGCATATGATGTAGTGGGAAGCTGGAATTTTAAAAAAATTGGTTAGAATTGGTAAAAAATGCATTTCTACCACAGTTTTAGGGGTTTAGTTTTTTATGGCATTCCCTATGTAGTAAAACTGACCTTTTACCTTCATTTTGCAAGTCAGTACAATTACAATGATACTGTGCCATATTTATCTAGTTTTTGTGTTTTAATACTGAAAAAACTTTTTTTGTCGCCATATTCTGCCCCCCATAACTTTTTTACAGTTATATTATATATAGGGACTAGGGATAAGCGAATCGATTCACATAAAACTTTGTTTCAATACTGTATGGAGCGATCTCTCTGTACAGTATTAGAATGTATTGGCTCAGTCTCGTGAGACTTTGCGTAATAACTTTATAAATTGATTTCTACTGTAAAAAAACATGTCCTGAACTTGGGTTCGGTTCCAAGGTACCACTTGGAAGCAAACCCAAGTTTGGGAAATGGTATTTTACTGTATAAATCAATTTATGAAGTTATTGTGCGAAGTAATAACTTTAGCTTATCGGAGCCAATACATTTTAAAAATGTACGGAGCGCTTGAAACAAAGTTTTATGCGAATCGACTTTGGATGTTTCATACCAAGTCGGTTCGCTTATCCCTAATAAGGATGCTCACCAGACTACCATACAATTGGAGCTCAGCCAGCCTTCTACCTTCAAGCACCTATATATATATCACTGAAAAAATGAATGTGGCTGGCTCACAGTATCATAAATGCATTTAATAACCATTTGAAAAAGCATATATTTCATAAATACGTCTCAAAAATACTATAGCAATCATAAAACACAAAAATTACAAAGAATATATAACACTGTCACGGCCCCTTTAAAAATAACATGCGGAGCTCATTCATGTATTATCCTCGATGACGGTCTTTATTATTGTAATATATAACTGGGTTAAATAGTCCACTGCACCTTCTTACTTGGCATATATTGCTATTAGTGTTACTAGCCAATAAGAAGGCTGCAATGTCTTTGTCAGAGCTTAGCAACATCCCTAGCAGCCAATAGGAAAGTTGCCTACCCCTTACTATATAAGAAACTCCCCAGCAGACATTTTCTGCATTTTTTTTTTTGCAGTTCTGAAAGAGAAAGCAGTGACATTGCTGTGCTCTGTGCTTTCATCTGGCTCCTATTCCTTATCCAATTACATTAGATAGTTAGCTCATATACACTCACCTAAAGAATTATTAGGAACACCATACTAATACAGTGTTGGACCCCCTTTTGCCTTCAGAACTGCCTTAATTCTACGTGGCATTGATTCAACAAGGTGCTGATAGCATTCTTTAGAAATGTTGGCCCATATTGATAGGATAGCATCTTGCAGTTGATGGAGATTTGAGGGATGCACATCCAGGGCACGAAGCTCCCGTTCCACCACATCCCAAAGATGCTCTATTAGGTTGAGATCTGGTGACTGTGGGGACCATTTTAGTACAGTGAACTCATTGTCATGTTCAAGAAACCAATTTGAAATGATTCGAGCTTTGTGACATGGTGCATTATCCTGCTGGAAGTAGCCATCAGAGGATGGATACATGTTCTCATTCTGTTTACGCCAAATTCGGACTCATTGAATGTCTCAACAGAAATCGAGACTCATCAGACCAGGCAACATTTTGCCAGTCTTCAACAGTCGAATTTTGGTGAGCTCGTGCAAATTGTAGCCTCTTTTTCGTATTTGTAGTGGAGATGAGTGGTACCCGGTGGGGTCTTCTGCTGTTGTAGCCCATCCGCCTCAAGGTTGTGCGTGTTGTGGATTCACAAATGCTATGCTTCGTATCTCGGTTGTAACGAGTGGTTATTTCAGTCAACGTTGCTCTTCTATCAGCTTGAATCAGTCGGCCCATTCTCCTCTGACCTCTAGCATCCACAAGGCATTTTTGCCCACAGGACTGCCGCATACTGGATGTTTTTCCCTTTTCACACCATTCTTTGTAAACCCTAGAAATGGTTGTGCGTGAAAATCCCAGTAACTGAGCAGATTGTGAAATACTCAGACCGGCCCGTCTGGAACCAACAACCATGCCACGCTCAAAATTGCTTAAATCACCTTTCTTTCCCATTCTGACATTCAGTTTGGAGTTCAGGAGATTGTCTTGACCAGGACCACACCCCTAAATGCATTGAAGCAACTGCCATGTGATTGGTTGACTAGATAATTGCATTAATGAGAAATAGAACTGGTGTTCCTAATAATTCTTTAGGTGAGTGTATGTAATACAAATAGTTAGGCCTCTTTCACACTACAGTATGTCCATTTCAGTGTTTTGCGTTCCGTTTTTCACGGATCCGTTGTCCCGTTTTTGGGTTCCGTTGTGTCTCCGTTTCTGTTCCGTTTTTCCGTTCCGTTTTTCCGTATGCCATATACAGTATACAGTAATTACATAGAGAAAATTGGGCGGGGCATAACATTTTCAATAGATGGTTCAGCAAAAAACGGAACGGAAACGGAAGACATACGGATGCATTTCTGTATGTGTTCAGTTTTTTTGGCGGACCCATTGACTTGCATTGAGCCACGGACCGTGATTTGCGGACAAACATAGGACATGTTCTATCTTTTCACGGCACGGAAAAACGGAAATACGGAAACGGAATGCATACGGAACACATTCCGTTTTTTTGCGGACCCATTGAAATGAATGGTTCCGTATACGGACCGTATACGGACCGCAAAAAACGGACCGCAAAACGGAAAAAAAAAACGGTAGTGTGAAAGAGGCCTTAGTTGGAGATAGTCAGTGTAGGTTAGATAGTGATATAGTGTAGCGGTTCCAGTGCAGTATGTTAGGTAGTGTTAGGCGCGAATATTTGAATCGCGAATTTGAATCACGAATATCGTCACTTCGAGAATTCGCCAAGATTTAGAATATAGTGCTATTTATTCATATTCGCGAATATTCTAGATTTTTTTTCATCTGAACCCCTGATCCCTCCCTGCTTCTTGCTTGTGGGCCAATGAGAAGGCTGCAATGTCTTTGTCTGAGTTTAGCAACATCTCTAGCAACCAATAGGAAAGTTGCCTACCCCTTACTATATAAGAACCTCCCCAGCAGCCCTTGTATGCAGTATTTTGCAGATCTGAGAGATACAGTAGTGTCATGTGTCATTGCTTTGCTCTGTGCTTTGCTGTGTCATTACATTAGATAGTCAGTTAGTTAGTTAGCTTATATATATATAATACAAATAGTTAATGGGAGATAGTCAGTGTAGGTTAGATCGTGATATAGTGTAGCTGATAGGTTCTGCTGTCCATACATACATGCTACAGACAGTGCTGTGATGTCACAACAATACATAGTGCACCAATCAGTAATATGTAGTCAGACCTGCTAAAATATTAAGTTGAACGTATTGCACCAAAATATGTGCATCATTAATTGCCAATTTGCGCAATTACGAATATATTGGAGCACTCTATCTGCATATAAAGGTATTGTAATGTTCTGCTGTGCCAACCATTTTCTCTAGTCTAAGGAAACTTGTAGCAGGTTGAAAAATGTAGCAAAAGTGACCCATGCCTGTATTGTGCGCGCAATACTCGCATATTACATTGCCAATTTTCGCAATCAAGAAAATAATGGCAAATTAGCAAATTCACAAATTTAGGATGAATATTCGCACAAATATTTGCGAAATATCACAAATTCGAATATTGCCCCTGCCGCTCATCACTAGTGTTAGGTAGTGTGATAGGAATTACTGTTTCTCTGCTGTCCATACATCCATGCTACATACATAGTGCTGTGATGTCACCAATCAGTAATATCTACTCAGACCTGATAAAATGTGAAGTTGCATATATTGAGTAAAAAACATGCACCTAATTAGTGCCGATTTGCGCAATCGCTAAAAAAATGACTAGAGATCACAAATTCTAGAATTTGCTAATTTATTGCGAATATTATGCCAAAAATTCACGAAATATCACGAAAACAAATATTGCCTATGCTGCTCATCACTAATTGCTAGGTGCTATAATTTGCTGCACCATAAATTACAATATAAGGTGCGAGTTCACACAGCAGTCTTTCTGTTATTGACAGATTTTGTCATAGATATTGCGCTATGCAATACTATTGCTAAGTAATTGATACAATAGTTAGGCAAAACTGTTGGTGTTATATCAGTATCTTCTTATATCACTGTTATAAGCCTACTTGCAAAGGCTGCTGTAAATAGGAGATAGGTATCTGCGCTCGTTGCGCTTGTTTGAATGTGCCGGCCGGAATATCTTCACGCATACGCTCTTGGGTCTTACCCACACCGGACTTCAAATAATGCTTTCTCTTTAGAGTTATGATTAGTACATCCCCAGATTATATTTGTGGTAAGTTCAGCCAATATTGCCGTCACGCCACGCACCAGACGCGTTTTGGAAACACAGTTCCTTCCTCAGTGGTAAAATGGTTAACTCGTTTTTTTGAAAGGTGAAGTGACAAAAAATGGGAAATCAGCCATTTAGATTTTTTTTTTTCTTTACTGCATTTACTATAAAGGATAAATTCATTTATATTTTAATAGTTTAGGTATTTGGAATGCCACAATGCCAATGATATTTATTTTTTAATGTTTATTTATTTTTATTTTAATTATGGCCAATATTTATGTTTTTATTTTTTCTATGTTTTTTACATTTTTTTAAGTCACCCTAAATGGCTATAAAAAGCACTTATTAGATTGCTTCTCCAAGACATTGCAATGATATGCCATTTCAATGCATTGCAGATTCAGTTATATAGCCCTGCCACCCTGCCACCAGGGCTTTTACATACAACCAATGGATCCCCCTAATCACCTAGGAGGGATCTGTTCAGGCTGTTGGAGTGCAGTATTCCCATGGAAAGCTGCTTCAGTTGCCATGGTTGCCAATCACAGATATTAGTCCCGGGTATCTGCTGTTCAAAACAGTAGAAACCCTGTGGCTCTGGTACCCCCTGCTATAGCGAGTGAACACCATTTTTAAAAACTGGACAGTGGAGGTCCAGAAAATTTTGTACTGATTGTTCAGAACAAGCCACTATATTTAATTTTTAGATCATTTTTTTATTTTAAAAAGCATAACAAATCAGACTGTGCAGTGTGCTTTTAGTCATGCTGTTTGTTAACACTGTTAACTATGCACTTACCCATAGTTAAATATGTCACTGCCATTACTGACATTATTTATTTTTGCTTTCTTTGCGTTCAAGAACTTGAAAGGCATGAAAGAAAAGAAGAGAAAAAAAAGAGAGAAAAAATTAATACTAGGAAACCTCAGAGTGTCATGCAGTAATTATCAGGCTAATTTGAGCAGGTTCAATTCAGGTAGAATTTATTTGTATTAAATTTTCAATTAAATTTTCGGATCGATTTGTTAGAATCGAACCTGAAGCAAATTTCCAGAAATTTGCTTATCTCTAGTTTATCCCAAACTCTGAAAAACAACCATACCATTATCCATCCTCCACATTTTACAGTAGGCACTGTGCCTCCTGCTAGGTAGATTCACTCATTAGAGTGTGTTCCAATGGAAGTAATCTTTATACCAATCAATCACGCCAACACTTAGCATTAGTGATCTTGGGCTTATGTGCAGAAACTTGATCATTAAAAACCATGTCATGGGAGTGGCAAACATATATTGGGGAATATTAAAAATTTCTTACAGACCAGGTGATTTTAGTATTGGTCGGCATGGTCACACCCACATTAGCTACAGTTATGTGTTAACCATAGTGAGGTTGCTTGTGATCCCCTGGCAAAGACACTTAAGTCATCTTCAAAGCTTGTTGTTTAACATCATTTATTTTATTTTTATCAGTCATTAAAAGGTAATACACCTGCAAGGTTTAACTTGTTTCTCTTACTGAGAGCAATAAAACATAAAACTCCCAACACACAGTTGAAGACCACAGCTATAAAACAGGTTTGAATGGAGCAGCAGTATACTGTAGCATAAGCCCTGCCACTTGATTTAATGTCTTAAACCGTTGGGCACAATAATACGTAATAAATAGTGTTGATCGAGCACCAAAGTGCTCGGATGCTCAGGTGCTTGAGTAGAACACCTCGGGATGGTCGGGTGCTCTACCGAGCACCCGAGCACAATGGAAGTCAATGGTAGAAACTAAGCATTAAGCCAGGCACCCCTTACTCTGAAGAGGGGAGGGTGTCTGGTTCACATGAAAAGGTCAGAAATTGATGGAAACACCACTAAAATGGTTCAGAAACAGCATGGGGAGGATGTCTGCATCTTGGACTCCCAGGTCGCTGCTGGGAACGATGTTGTCCGAGTATTACGCCAATTTTACAGACTGACAATAATACGCACAAAAAGATAAAATCGATTTTAGAGGAAAAAATGTTAGGAAACATTCTTTCTTGTATATTTACTTGTATATAAAGTGCAAGTGCTGCCAAAAATTACAAGGAAGAGGGACTCCGATACAGCCTGCATATCACATAAAGGAGGGCCTCATTCACATTGTGGTACAATTGTTCAGGTAGTGGGACTTCTACACTTATAAAGCCTATGCACTAAGTGAAAGGGCTGCCAAAAATTACAAGGAACCGGCACTCCAATACACCCTTTATTACACATAAAGCAGGGCATCATACACACCCTTGAAAAATTATGATTGATGGCCTGCTGGTGACCCTCAAAAACTATTGGAGCAAGGGCCTGCTGGTGACACTCATTAGGGGTGAGGGCCTGCTGCTAAGCTGACCATGGAAAAAAATCATTTTCTTTTGTGGCTGATCCTTTTATACCTGGAGGTTTGATTTCATTGGTTCCAGAAGTCACATGCCCTACCTTGCCCAATCGGATTAAAAACTATGTTTCATTCTGTGAATGAAACCAAATTTTTTATGTGAGTGGGCAAGGTAGGGCATGTGACTTGTTTTTATTTTTATTTATTATTTGTTTTTCTCTGTATACATCAATATATATTTAGCATATCCAAAGCTACAGGTTGTCTGTTATCACTATGAGGGAGTGGTCTATTGTGGTGGAACTACAACTGCCAGCATACATCATTAATAAAAGTGCAGCGCTCCAGTGTCACTTGTACTTGAAGGGCAGGCACTACATCATTTCTGACGGTGCGGGGTTAGGTTAGTATACATACTATATACACTCAGAAAGATACCATGGATAAATAAAATAAAAAGAAAAAAACAGAGTTTCCCCTTCCCCCCTCTATTTCTGGTTTGGTGTTACACATTTGGTGTGTTACCCTCCCCCAGCTAAAGAAAGTACTATATGCACTACGTTTTTTTTTTTTCTTTGAGAACATTATATGATAATTGTGGGGGTTGGGATTAGTCACAGCAGTTGTGAGTCCAATGGTTTGAAGCACTCTTTCTTTTTGTTAGGAGCTGTAGCTGTGCTGATGCTAAGCACAGTTACAGGACTAACTACAGTACAATGGACTAAATGTACATTCATATATTTATATATCGATCACAATTATGATTCAGTACATCTAGAATATTAGACTATATATTTGCATATGCAGCTCTATAATATATCTGTATACACCGCTCCATTATGTCTTTACATCTGTGATACAAGTGGATTCGTTTTTGATAACACCTGGTGATACATTGTACCGGATTTTTTGCGGCCTACTGCATACAGATATATAATGGAGCGGTGTATACAGATATATAATGAAGTGTTGCATACAGATATGTAATGGAGCAGTGTACAGTATACAGATATATAATGTAGTGGATACAGAGTGTATTTATTAGCTATGTTCCTATAGTGGCTGAATGTTAATACAGTATCGAAAAACAACATGTACAGTATGGATACATTTGTATTTAGCAAAGCCTTTTGATTATTTCCTCCTTGCCGGCAGCCCCCACCGACCCCCCCCCCCCCTTCTGCCAGGACAATTCCCACACCTATTCTTGCTATTCTTAATGTTGGATCTCTTTCTCCACAATTGTGCAATGGAAACCTAATATGAATTATGATGTTAATACTGACACCATTAAAACAAATAATATTGTTAAATGAAAAACCAAAATAAATAAATAAATACTACTCCATATTATAGCCTAAACTGTGCCTTTTTAGACTGGGTTAATGCAGTAATAGCAATCACTATTGTGCCATAATAATCTATTAAACTCGCATTAAAAATTAGGTTTCATTCACAGAATGAAACATAGTTTTTAATCTGATTGGGCAAGGTAGGGCATGTGACTTCTGGAACCAATGAAATCAAACCTCCAGGTATAAAAGGATCAGCCACAAAAGAAAATGGCACTTATTTTTGGATGGACAGAAGGGATGCCGCTCCTTTTAATTAACCCTGGGTGTTCTGGAGCTCTGTGACAAACGTACAAAGCTTACAGTACGATTGGCCTTTGTCTTGTCTCCTTATTATCACTTTCTCAGGACTTCTTGGAGACACTGTAAGCGGTCCTTAATACTTAATACACCGCTCAATTGGTGTACAGTATGTCTTTAGATCTGTGACTGTACAAGTGGATTGGATTTTGATAACACCAGGTGTTATCTCGGGATCGCGGACTCACTGAAAGTAAAGTGTCCATTTTTTATTGTAATGTTGGCACTATCACTATGGACAAAACAGATGAAATAAGAAAGTACTGTGCCTACCCTTTTGCATATATTTAAATATAGGATCGATGGCCGGCTCTGTATATAAAATATTAATCTATTTATTTTTTTAAATAATATACTGTGCATAAAATCCCAAAAATCCCTGTATCCTTATTTAAAAAAAAAACATAGAAAAAGATATCAAAAAAATAGAAAAATACAATTGCACATTTTATTACTACCATATAATAGTACTGTAAGGGTTATATGCCATTCATGTAATTTGGCAGGTAGCCTTTTTTGTAGTGGACAATTCTGTGCAGTTATCAATATAATATAATATAATGTACATATCTACAGTATATATATATATGTAGGAATGTCTCAAGTTCGGCCATTCATATCATTTCATAGATAGCCGTTTTTGTGGTGAACAATCGTGTATCTTGTATAGTGGTTATCTGCTCGCTACAGTACTATATTATGGTAGTAATAACATGGATTTTGGTGTTTTTATGCACTGTATATTATTTTATATATACAATATTTATATTGAATATATTTACATATATACAAAAGGGTAGACACTGTACTTTCTTGTTTAATGTGTCTTGTCCCTAGTAATAGTGCCAATATACTGTACAATAAAAGATGGATACTTTACTTTCAGTGAGTCCGCGATCCTGAGATGTGTATGTGGTTGTATAGGGTTGTCCCCTCCCCCTTCCACTGCAGCATTGGAGCCCCCAGCATGGCATGTGCACACCTGCTTGTTATAGCAATATTTTATTGATTACAAAAATCGATGAATAAAAATTAATCATTCATTAATAAAAATAATAGAGAGTAGATATATATGTACAAAAATATGTACTAATTAATAACTTTTGCACCCCTACACTATACACTTTCTTACCACATGTAGCATTTTTTTTTTCATGACCTGAGCGCACCTTCCTCTGTTAATCATTGCCGCAGCACACATACAACAGGCGCTCAGTGCGATCCTGCTATGTAGTTAGGATTGCACTCTCTGGCAGCATTACCATCTGGAGTGCCCATCGAAATCTCTCCCCACCTGAACCCACCATAGCACCATCTCCCAAGATCCAGAGTCCCAATGTTAACTCCTTCTTAGCTGAATTTACTATTAAATAAAGTAACAGTTTATTAATATTATTATAGACACACAGCGGGACCGCGCTCCTCCTGCTGCCACATCGCGTTTGTCACCGGCGCATACCGCCAGCATACAGCTCTCCTATAATTGAAATAAAGACAAGTTAAATATTTTCGTTACCTATACATGCCTATGTATATATAGTACACCTTCTCTCCGCAGATTTAGTGTAGATATCACTGCAATTAAGATATAGATCTTCTCTCTATCACATAATTAAGATATGTACACTAATGCTGGGGAGACTATATTACCGGACTAAGGATAGGAGAGACTTATATTCTGCCCTAGTGGAGAAATTCACAACTATATATGGAACATTAAGATATACAGGGATTGATGTTATAAACCGGGACATACAGATATATGGCTGTGATTACATATTTCAAATAACTATATATATACACTCACCTAAAGAATTATTAGGAACACCTGTTCTATTTCTCATTAATGCAATTATCTAGTCAACCAATCACATGGCAGTTGCTTCAATGCATTTAGGGGTGTGGTCCTGGTCAAGACAATCTCCTGAACTCCAAACTGAATGTCAGAATGGGAAAGAAAGGTGATTTAAGCAATTTTGAGCGTGGCATGGTTGTTGGTGCCAGACGGGCCGGTCTGAGTATTTCACAATCTGCTCAGTTACTGGGATTTTCACGCACAACCATTTCTAGGGTTTACAAAGAATGGTGTGAAAAGGGAAAAACATCCAGTATGCGGCAGTCCTGTGGGCGAAAATGCCTTGTGGATGCTAGAGGTCAGAGGGGAATGGGCCGACTGATTCAAGCTGATAGAAGAGCAACGTTGACTGAAATAACCACTCGTTACAACCGAGGTATGCAGCAAAGCATTTGTGAAGCCACAACACGCACAACCTTGAGGCGGATGGGCTACAACAGCAGAAGACCCCACCGGGTACCACTCATCTCCACTACAAATAGGAAAAAGGGGCTACAATTTGCACAAGCTCACCAAAATTGGACTGTTGAAGACTGGAAAAATGTTGCCTGGTTTGATGAGTCTCGATTTCTGTTGAGACATTCAAATGGTAGAGTCCGGTTGGCGTAAACAGAATTAGAACATGTATCCATCCTCTGATGGCTACTTCCAGCAGGATAATGCACCATGTCACAAAGCTCGAATCATTTCAAATTGGTTTCTTGAACATGACAATGAGTTCACTGTACTAAAATGGCCCCCACAGTCACCAGATCTTAACCCAATAGAGCATCTTTGGGATGTGGTGGAACGGGAGCTTCGTGCCCTGGATGTGCATCCCTCAAATCTCCATCAACTGCAAGATGCTATCCTATCAATATGGGCCAACATTTCTAAAGAATGCTATCAGCACCTTGTTGAATCAATGCCACGTAGAATTAAGGCAGTTCTGAAGGCAAAAGGGGGTCCAACACCGTATTAGTATGGTGTTCCTAATAATTCTTTAGGTGAGTGTATATATTTGAAGGGAACTCAAATGTGTAGCCAAAATATATTAATTTCTACACCAACCATTCGTAGATCTTATACTGAATAAGGATTATTGAATACAACTTTTTAAATCTTTCTTTTATTAATGGTCTTGTATTATATAACACATTTTTATGTCTGTGTTTATATATTAATAAATGGTACACATTTTTTTATAATCTCATCTATATGCCAGCAGCAGGGTGTGGGAGAAGGGTTAGCCATGTAGTTCCATGCGCCATCTGGTGTTCACAAACCTAAATTGCTCCCTGAATTTTCTCACTTCGGGTTTGTTAATGAAATTGGATAACGCTATGCGCTCAGGCGAGTCTGATGGGAGCGTTAGCGATGCTATATCTGTAGGGCTCGCAATCCATGGCGTCGGTACCACTTGTGCTATCCCAGGATACGACTCCCTCCCGACCTCCACAACTTTCACCCAGTGTGTCGTCAGGAAAATGTAGTGTCCCTGGCCAAAAGCACTTGTTCATGTGTCAGTCGTTAAGTGGACCTTCCCAATAACTGCGTTGGTCAGGGCACGGGTGATGTTATGGGACACATGCTGGTTTAAAGTGGGGATGGCACACCGGGAAAAATAGTGACGGCTGGGGACTTAGTAAAAAGGGACGGCAGCTGCCATCAGGCTGCGGAAAGCCTCAGTGTCCACAAGCCTAAATGGCAACATTTCCAGGGCCAGCAATTTGGAAAGGTGTACATTTATTGCTATAGCCTGTGGGTGGGTGGGTGGCTGGGTATTTGCGATTTCATTCAAAGGCCTGGGGTATGGACATCTGAACGCTGCGCTGGGACACAGAAGTGGATGTGCTAGCTGATGGTGCTTGCGATAGTTCAGGTGCAGGGCGGGAGGCTTCCGGGCCTACGTCTTGGACAGGGGATTGGCCAGCACGTAACACAGGGAAAGAGGAGGCAGTGGTGTGACCCGTTGACACTGATGCCATGTGCTTTGATGCTCATTTTGGTATGGCACAGGTTGCAAATGACAATTCTTTTATCGTCCACACTTTCCTTAAAAAGCGCCAGACTGTGGAACACCTACCCCTTGGCAAGGGAGATTACCACAAGGGTGTGCTCCGGGGAACAGTTGCGGGCCTGTTTGGTGTGGCCCGCTTCTCTTTTTTTGCCACCCCACTGGCTCTTCCAGCCTGTTGCGGTGCTGCGGATCCCTCCCCCTATGTACTGCTGTCCTCGCTCGGCTTGCCACCTTCCCAGGTTGGGTCAGTGATTTCATTGTCCACCACCTCCTCTTCCACTTCCTCACTCTGGTCACCCTCCTGACTTGTTGACCTAACAAGAACCTCACTTATTGACAACTGTGTCTCATCCTCATGTACAACCTCTTGAGACACTAATTGCCATTGACTTTTTGGAACTGTGTCTCATCATCATCATCCACCTCGTGAAACACGAATTGCTGTTCCCCACCATCATCTTCTTCTGATTGTGGATGCTCAAGAGTTTGGGAATCAGTACACAAGATCTCCTCATGTGCAACTTCAAGTGGGCTTGGCGAGTGACCCAAATCAAGGAATGGACCCAAACACGACAAGTGAAGTTTAGACCAAAAAGTTCTATTTTGGTCTCATCTGACCACATGACTTTTTCCCCATGCCTCCTCTGGATCATCCAGATGGTCATTGGCAAACTTCAGAAGGGTCTGGATATGTGATGACTTGAGCAGGGGAACCTTCCGTGCAATGGTGCAATGCATAATTTGAAACCATGACGGCGTAGTGTTCTACCGACAGTGACCTTTGAAAGTGTGGTCCCAGCTCTCTTCATGTCATTGACCAGCTCCTCCCTTGTAGTTCTGGGCTGATTCCTCACCTTTCTTGCAATCAGTGATACCCCACGAGGTGAGATCTTACATGGAGCCCCAGTACGGGGGAGACTGACAGTCGTCTTTAGCCTCTTCCATTTTCTAACAATTGCTCCAACAGTTGATCTATTTTCACCAAGCTGCTTGGCAATTGCCCTGTAGCCCTTTCCAGCCTTGTGGATGTCCACAATTTTGTCTCTGGTGTCTTTTGACAGCTCTTTGGTCTTGCCCATGGTAGTAGTTGGCGTCTGACTGACTGTGGGGTGGACAGGGGTCTTTAAAGAGCTCAGATAGGTGCTACTAAGTTATATTAATGAGTGGAGTAGAGGTGGTCTTTTTAAAGGCACAGTAACAGGTCTTTAAGAGCTAGAATTCTTGCTGTTTCTTAGATGTTCAGCAGTACAAGACAAATAAATTCTTAAAAAATCATACAATGTGATTTCCTGAATTATTTTATTTATTCTGTCTCTCAGAGTGTGAATGCACCTACAATATGAATTTCAGACTCCTCCATGAATTCTAAGTGGGAGAACTTGCAAAATCGTAGGGTGTTCAAATACTTCTGTTCCTCACTGTATATGCTTGCAAGTATGTCACACATACAGTAGAAAGGTAACAGAAAAAAAAAAAAGAAAGGAGGTTAGGAAGACCTTGGTACAAAGAAAATCCCACTTGTAAGGCGCCAACGGTGATGGGACTAGGAATTACTGAAATATTAATTCTTAAAAAAAAATAAAAAATAAATGTTTAAGTGTTAAGGACAGCAATAATAGGGGAGGCTGCACGAAAAAATAATAGTGTTAACACTAGGTTAAACACTTAGGTAGCGAAAGATATGATTATGTGTAAGATTTGGTCTATAGTGTTAATGACCGTCAACTTCTAGATACACATAGACAGCGCCAAATCCCCACAAACATAAAATTACGTACAGAAGCGCAATGAGATATAGCGATATCCCTAAAGGGCAAATAAATAGCCGTAAATGATGACTTACTCTGGTGGGGGGCTGTCAAACAGGTATAAATGCACCTGCGACAGTGACCCCCCAAGCAAGTTCACCAGAAGAGAAGCACAAATACATAAAGATCAGTGTTTATAGCTTGAAGTGAACTGGACTACTCACTTCACTGGGGGGGCTGTCACATAGGTCAGTAGTTGCAAGCACCTAGGACAGTGAACCCCCCTGGCCAAGGTCGCTGGAATTCACTTGGACAAACAAGTACTTTTATAAAGGCAGTTATTACTTACTTCACTGGGGGGCTGCCAAACAGGTATAATGTAAGATACCTGAGACAGTACCCCCCTGGCCGAGTCAGCTTCTCCTGGTCTCCAAATTGGAAATCAATATCTCCAGTCTTTCAAATAGGTATCTTCAAATATTTTAATAAACAAAGCTCTACGCGTTTCGGGGTTATGCAAAACCCCTTCCTCAGGAGCAAGGTATTCACTAATACATAAAATCAAAGAAACTCACATATTAAATAGATTCCTCTCACCAATGCATCTTGTTCCCGCGCTCGAGAATCGAAAAAAAGGCGGGAAATTGCGTTCAAACACAGCCTCCGGTCAAGTGGAACGCATCCAGAGACCGGAATCTAGCGCGACTTCCGGTTCTGTGGAACGCACGCCGGCTGTGTGGGGAATGCATGCCGGCTGTGTGTGGAACACACGCCGGCTGCGTGGGGAACGCACGCCGGCTCAGGGGAACGTCACTTCCTGGCTGTGTGTGGAACGCACGTCGGCTGCGTGTGGAACGCATGCCGGCTCAGGGGAACGTCACTTCCTGTCTCGATGCGCTCCAACTAATGGAACGCATCGGCAGGGGGGATGAAGAAAGGGGGGGGGGAAACCTGCTAGTAGCGATGTCCTTCCCTTGCTACCAGTCGCCTACTAATGCGATCTGGGAGGAGGAAAAAGTTAGTAGATAATAACCTCCTAACAAATTCTCTCTAGATTCATATAGAAATATATATATGTAGGGCCCCCTGATATGGGTTATTTCATGATTTTGGAAGAGTGATATAATATAAAATATAATAATAATCAAAGAAAAAGATGTAGAAAATAAAATGAATATCTGTGGATCATAAGAAATTCTTAATAAAAAATTCTTAATAAAAAATAATAAAGAATTAAAGGACACGTGAAGCGCGGGTGGTCAACGCATGGGTGTAGAGGAATAAAGGAATAGATATTAAGGATATAAGATTGGCATGTAAAAATCACAAATAATACATAAAAAATACATAAAAAATCAATTGAAGATATATATATATATATAAATAATCAATAGTGATATCAATGTAGTCAGATATAAAATCTTTTCCGAATGATAAATAGAAATGATATATAAAATATGAAAAATAAAAAATAAAATTTGAAGTATGGAAAGCACCTATATTTAAAATTGTATATCGATTTTCTCTTCAAAAAATGTATAAAATACTAGTAGTGTATAGATAACTCCTAAAGTCATGGGATCTCTTCTCAGGTAAATGTTTGTTTTCTCAGTTTGGAAGTTAGTCGTTAGCGTATTCCAAGGCCTCATTGAGACCAAACGGTGCAAGTGTATTTAATTTATATATCCAAAACATCTCCTTTCTTGATAGTGTCTGGTAGGATTGTGGAACCCATTCTAACGGAGTGACTTTCAGGCCCTTAGAGTCACCCTCGTGGTATAATGAGAAGTGTTTAGACACACTATGTGTAGTCACTTTCCGTTTTATATTTGAGCGATGTTCATTCATACGCTCTCTCAGAGCCTGTATTGTACGACCCACATATAAGAGCTTGCAAGGACACTCCAATAGATAGATGACATAGGAGGTGTTACAATTCATTGCTTGTTTTAGGGAAATCGGTTCTTTTGGTGGCGAGAGGATCAGTGTTTTTCCGCAATATATCATTGGACAACACTTGCACTTTCTTGAGCCTCATTTAGATGATCCTACCGCACTTGTCAGACCTTTGTAGTCTGTTTGTATAGTTTTCTGAGGTAGTTTGGGACATGAAGGTGCTAATATATTTTTTAGGGTTTTTGCTCTACGGAACGTTAGGGTAGGGGCTGATGGGATTGTTTTCTCCATAATTGGATCTTTCAAAAGGATTTTCCAGTGCTTATTAATTATTTTCCTAATCTCTACATGGCGATTATTATAATTAGTGGTTAGACCTACATTCATATATTTTTGTTGGGTTTCTTTCTTTGTGATTGTCGTAAGACTTTCTTTTTGGCTCCAGGATTCTGGCTTCGGATTCCGATATTAATTTATTGGGATAGCCTTTCTCCTTGAATCTTTCTTTCAGAATGTCTAGCTGTTTTTTCATAGTAGCATCGTCACTACAATTTCTGCGGATCCTTTTCATTTGGCCATAGGGAATGTTAGTTTTCCATCTCTGGTGGTGGCAGCTTTTAAAATTGAGATAGCTGTTCGTGTCAACTTTTTTAAAATGTGTTTTTGTGGTTATGGTCTTGTTAATGATTTCTATATGCAAATCTAAAAATATGGTCTCCGTATTGTGATGGTCTACAGTAAACTTTAGATTCCACTCATTGGTATTTATTGTATCCACATACAAAATAAATATTTTTTCTCCCCCATCCCAAATTATAATAATGTCGTCGATAAAACGCTTATAAAACCGAATGTTTGGATGAGCCAAAAGTCCAATATCTCTCTCGAATCCCCCCATGAATAAATTTGCATAGGCTGGCGCGAATTTTGTCCCCATTACCGTGCCTTTTTTCTGTTGATATATTGTGTTTTGAAAAGAAAAATAGTTATGTTTAAGGATGAAGTCTATGGATTTTAGTATAAATAATCTTTGTGTAGTTGGCATCAGGGGATCTGAGTTGAGAACTTTTTCTATTTCTCTAAGCCCTAAATTGTGTGGAATGTTACTGTAAAGTGAGCATACATCCAGTGTGGCCCACAAAAAATGATTCTCCCATTTTAGTGTTTCCAAGAATGCGAGAAGGTGTGAGGTGTCTCGTAGATAGGACGGTAGATTTAGAACATATTTTTGCAGGATTCCATCTACATATTCTGAGAGGTTGGCGGTTAGTGACCCTATGCCCGAAATAATGGGCCTCCTTGGGGGTTCTATGAGGGATTTGTGTATCTATGAGGGATTTGTAGACCATCACAATACGGATGCCATATTTTTAGATTTGCATATAGAAATCATTAACAAGACCATAACCACAAAAACACATTTTAAAAAAGTTGACACGAACAGCTATCTGAATTTTAAAAGCTGCCACCACCAGAGATGGAAAACTAACATTCCCTACGGCCAAATGAAAAGGATCCGCAGAAATTGTAGTGACGATGCTACTATGAAAAAACAGCTAGACATTCTGAAAGAAAGATTCAAGGAGAAAGGCTATCCCAATAAATGAATATCGGAATCCGAAGCCAGAATCCTGAAGGAAAGCCAAAAAGAAAGTCTTACGAAAATCACAAAGAAAGAAACCCAACAAAAATATATGAATGTAGGTCTAACCACTAATTATAATAATCGCCATGTAGAGATTAGGAAAATAATTAATAAGCACTGGAAAATCCTTTTGAAAGATCCAATTATGGAGAAAACAATCCCATCAGCCCCTACCCTAACGTTCCGTAGAGCAAAAACCCTAAAAAATATATTAGCACCTTCATGTCCCAAACTACCTCAGAAAACTATACAAACAGACTACAAAGGTCTGACAAGTGAGGTAGGATCATCTAAATGCGGCTCAAGAAAGTGCAAGTGTTGTCCAATGATATATTGCGGAAAAACACTGATCCTCTCGCCACCAAAAGAACCGATTTCCCTAAAACAAGCAATGAATTGTAACACCTCCTATGTCATCTATCTATTGGAGTGTCCTTGCAAGCTCTTATATGTGGGTCGTACAATACAGGCCCTGAGAGAGCGTATGAATGAACATCGCTCAAATATAAAACGGAAAGTGACTACACATAGTGTGTCTAAACACTTCTCATTATACATGAGGGTGACTCTAAGGGCCTGAAAGTCACTCCGTTAGAATGGGTTCCACAATCCTACCAGACACTATCAAGAAAGGAGATGTTTTGGATATATAAATTAAATACACTTGCACCGTTTGGTCTCAATGAGGCCTTGGAATACGCTAACTACTAACTTCCAAACTGAGAAAACAAACATTTACCTGAGAAGAGATCCCATGACTTTAGGAGTTATCTATACACTACTAGTATTTTATACATTTTTTGAAGAGAAAATCGATATACAATTTTAAATATAGGTGCTTTCCATACTTTATATTTTATTTTTTATTTTTCATATTTAATATATCATTTCTATTTATCATTCGGAAAAGATTTTATATCTGACTACATTGATATCACTATTGATTATTTATATATATATATATATATATATATATATATATATATACAATTGATTTTTTATGTATTTTTTATGTATTATTTGTGATTTTTACATGCCAATCTTATATCCTTAATATCTATTCCTTTATTCCTCTACACCCATGCGTTGACCACCCGCGCTTCACGTGTCCTTTAATTCTTTATTATTTTTTATTAAGAATTTTTTATTAAGAATTTCTTATGATCCACAGATATTTATTTTATTTTCTACATCTTTTTCTTTGATTATTATTATATTTTATATTATATCACTCTTCCAAAATCATGAAATAACCCATATCAGGGGGCCCTACATATATATATTTCTATATGAATCTAGAGAGAATTTGTTAGGAGGTTATTATCTACTAACTTTTTCCTCCTCCCAGATCGCATTAGTAGGCGACTGGTAGCAAGGGAAGGACATCGCTACTAGCAGGTTTCCCCCCCCCCCTTTCTTTATCCCCCCTGCCGATGCGTTCCATTAGTTGGAGCGCATCGAGACAGGAAGTGACGTTTCCCTGAGCCGGCGTGCGTTCCACACGCAGCCGACGTGTGTTCCACACACAGCCAGGAAGTAACGTTCCCCTGAGCCGGCGTGCGTTCCCCACGCAGCCGGCGTGCGTTCCACACACAGCCGGCATGCGTTCCCCACACAGCCGGCGTGCGTTCCACAGAACCGGAAGTCGCGCTAGATTCCGGTCGCTGGATGCGTTCCACTTGACCGGAGGCTGTGTTTGAACGCAATTTCCCGCCTTTTTTTCGATTCTCGAGCGCGGGAACAAGATGCATTGGTGAGAGGAATCTTTTTAATATGTGAGTTTCTTTGATTTTATGTATTAGTGAATACCTTGCTCCTGAGGAAGGGGTTTTGCATAACCCCGAAACGCGTAGAGCTTTGTTTATTAAAATATTTGAAGATACCTATTTGAAAGACTGGAGATACTGATTTCCAATTTGGAGACCAGGAGAAGCTGACTCGGCCAGGGGGGTACTGTCTCAGGTATCTTACATTATACCTGTTTGGCAGCCCCCCAGTGAAGTGAGTAATAACTGCCTTTATAAAAGTACTTGTTTGTCCAAGTGAATTCCAGCGACCTTGGCCAGGGGGGTTCACTGTCCTAGGTGCTTGCAACTACTGACCTATGTGACAGCCCCCCCAGTGAAGTGAGTAGTCCAGTTCACTTCAAGCTATAAACACTGATCTTTACGTATTTGTGCTTCTCTTCTGGTGAACTTGCTTGGGGGGTCACTGTCGCAGGTGCATTTATACCTGTTTGACAGCCCCCCACCAAAGTAAGTCATCATTTACGGCTATTTATTTGCCCTTTAGGGATATCGCTACTATATCTCATTGCGCTTCTGTACGTAATTTTATGTTTGTGGGGATTTGGCGCTGTCTATGTGTATCTAGAAGTTCTGACGGTCATTAACACTATAGACCAAATCTTACACATAATCATATCTTTCGACACATACAGTAGCACAGGTTTTGTAAATGTATGCGCAAATAAATTAGACTGAACGTCAAAGATATTTAGGATGCGCAAACGTTATTCAGGAGATGTAGCGCAGGTAATGCTGCTGTCACCAGCAGTGAAAAAATTAGACTGAATGTTGGGCGATCATGCTCGTCCGAACACCATTTTGACTCGAGCATTGTGATGCTCGGCACATCGCGATGTTCGGCCGAACACCGCGTGTTCGGCTGCTACGCAGCCAATAAACGTGCGGGGAAATACTGGAACTCACTGTAGTGCCGTGGCCATATTGGTTACTGGCATTACAGTGATTGCCTGGCCGGAACGCGTCACCGGGTGCTATATAGTCTTAGTCAGGGAGAGCTGCAGCAGAAGGGACAGATGTGTAGGGACAGGAAATGTTTAGTGTTGAAAGGTGTTAGAGACCCAAAAGTCCTTTTAAGTACTATTGTTTTATCTGAATGCAAAATATATTATTAGCGCAACCTGCGCTAAATTGCGTGCAATTGTTTGGCCGCTGCTGACAGTGACACAACCTCTGCTACATCTGTTGTGTTACATTAGCACTTCCTAAATATCTGTGACATTCAGCGCAATTGTTTAACTGCTGGTGACAGTGACATTACCTGTCTCCAGTATAACGTTTGCGCATCCTAAATATCTGTGACATTCAGTCAAATTTTTTCACTGCTGGTGACAGCAGCATTAGCTGCGCTACATCTCCTGAATAACGTTTGCGCATCCTAAATATCTTTGACGTTCAGTCTAATTTCTCAACTTTATAAATGTTTACTTAACCCCTTATGAACCCTGCGATATTTCACCTTAAGACAATTTTTTGCAATACTGACATGTGTCACCTTATGTGGTGATAACTTTAAAACACTTTTACTTATCCAGGCCATTCTGAGATTGTTTTCTCGTCACATATTGTACTTAATGACAGCGGTAAAATTGAGTCCAAAAATTTCATTTTCATTTATAAAAAATACCAAATTTAAAAAAAATGCAGAAAAATTAGCAAATTTCCAAATTTCAATTTCTCTACTTTTACAATAGATAGTAATACCTCCAAAAAAAGTTATTAATTTACATTCCCCATATGTCTACTTCATGTTTGGATCATTTTGTAAATGCCATTTTATTTTTTGGGGACGTTAGAAAGCTTAGAAGTTTAGAAGCAAATCTTGAAATTTATCAGAAAATTTCCAAAAAACACTTTTTAAGGACCTGTTCTGTCCAGGTCTGAAGTCACTTTGTCTCTTTGTGAGGCTAAGGGCTCTTTCACACTTGCGTTATTGTCTTCCGGCATAGAGTTCCGTCGTCGGGACTCTATGCCGGAAGAATACTGATCAGGATTATCCTAATGCATTCTGAATAGAGAGTAATCCGTTCAGGATGCATCAGGATGTCTTCAGTTCCGGTACGGAACGTTTTTTGGCCGGAGAAAATACCGCAGCATGCTGCGCTTTTTGCTCCGGCCAAAAATCCTGAAGACTTGCCGCAAGGCCGGATCCGGGATCAATGCCCATTGAAAGGCATTGATCCGGATCCGGCCTTAAGCTAAACGTCGTTTCGGCGCATTGCCGGACCCGACGTTTAGCTTTTTCTGAATAGTTACCATGGCTGCCGGGACGCTAAAGTCCTGACAGCCATGGTAAGTGTAGCGGGGAGCAGCATACTTACCGTCCGTGCGGCTCCCCGGGCGCTCCAGAGTGACGTCAGGGCGCCCCAAGCGCATGGATCACGTGATCACATGGATCACGTCATCCATGCGCATGGGGCGCTCTGACGTCATTCTGGAGCGCCCGGGGAGCCGCACGGACTGTAAGTATACCGCTCCCCCGCTCCCCGCTCCTACTATGGCAACCAGGACTTTAATAGCGTCCTGGGTGCCATAGTAACACTGAAAGCATTTGGAAGACGGTTCCGTCTTCAAATGCTTTCAGTACACTTGCGTTGTTACGGATCCGGCAGGCACCTCCGGCAACGGAAGTGCATGCCGGATCCCAACAACGCAAGTGTGAAAGAGGCCTTACATAATAGAAACCATTCAAAAATGACCCCATTTTAGAAACTACACCCCTCAAGGTATTCAAAACTGATTTTTACAAACTTTGTTAACCCTTTAGGTGTTGCAGAAGAATTAATGAAAAATGGAGATTACATTTCAGAATTTCACTTTTTTGGCAGATTTTTCATTTTAATCCATTGTTTTCTGCTAACAAAGCAAGGGTTAACAGACAAACAAATCTCAATATTTATTGCCCTGATTCTGTAGTTTACAGAAACACCCCATATGTGGTTGCAAACTTCTGTATGGACACACGGCAGGGCGCAGAAAGAAAGGAACGCCATATGGTTTTTGGAAGGCAGATTTTGCTGGACTGGTTTTTTGACACCATGTCCCATTTGAAGCCCCCCTGCTGCACCCTAGAGTAAAAACTCCAAAAAAATGACCCCATTTTGGAAACTACTGGATAAGGTGGCAGTTTTCTTGGTACTATTTTAGGGTACATATGATTTTTGGTTGCTCTATATTACACTTTTTGTGCGGCAAGATAACCAAAAATAGCTGTTTTGGCAACATTTTTTATTTTTTGTTATTTACAACATTCATCTGACAGGTTAGATCATGTGGTATTTTTATAGAGCAGGTTGTTACGGACATATCAATACCAAATATTACTACTTTTTTTGGTTGTTTGTTTCAGTTTTACATAATAAAGCTTTTTTAAAATAAATTATTTTTTTGTGTCTCCACATTCTGAAAGCCGTCATTTTTTTTATTTTTTAGTGACTGTCTTATATTGGGGCTCATTTTTTTTCGGTAGGAGATGATGGTTTGATTGGTACTATTGTGGGGTGCGTGTGACTTTTTGATCGCTCGGTATTACACTTTTTGTGATGTAAGGTGACAAAAAATGGCTTTTTTGACACTTTTTTTTTTTTACGGTGTTCATCTGAGGGGTTAGGTCATGTGATATCTTTATACAGCAGGTTCTTACGGATGCGGCGATACCCAATATATTTTTTATTTATTTAAGTTTTACACAATAATATCATATTTGAAACAAAAAAAATAATAATTATAGTGTCTCCATAGTCTGAGAGCCTTAGTTATTTTTAATTTTTTGGGCGATTGTCTTAGGTAGGGGCTAATTTTTTTGCGGGATGAGTTGATAGTTAGATTGGTACTATTTTGGGGGGCATAAACCTTTTTCATTGCTTGGTATTGCACTTTTAGTGATGTAAGGTGACAAAAAAAAAAGTTTTTTAGCACAGTTTTTATAGAATTTTTTTGACGCTGTTCATTTGGAGGGTTAGGTCATGTGATATTTTTATAGAGTCGGTTGATACGGACACGGCGATACCTAATATGTCTACTTTTCTTTAGTTACCTTTTTAAAAAAATATAAAAACTTTTTTTGTGAATAGGACGCTTTTTTAAAATGTAAACTTAATTATTTTTTTGTAAAACTTTATTTTTTCACCTTTTTTCACTTTATTTTTTGTCCTACTCTGGGGCTTCAACTTTTGGGAGTCTGACCCCCTTTACAATGCATCACAATACTTCTGTATTGTGATGCATTGGCTGTAATTCTATTACACAGTGTAATACACTTACAGCCTGTTTGCCTGTGAGATCCAGGGGGATGGATCTCACAGGCTGTCACGGAAGGTAGCCACGATGCCTAAGGAAGGCATCGGGCTGCCCCCCTGTCATCGGGTCCCCGTCACAGCAGTGCAGGGACCCGATGAAAGCTCTCTCCCTCCCTCCACACATCGCACGGGCCGTGGTCAGCGCTGATCGCGGCACATCAAGGGTTAATGCGCCAGCATCAGTGATTCCACCGATGTCGGCGCATGCAGCAGGGGTCCGGCTATCAGTGACTGCCGGAACCCTGCCGCGGGTAGAGCAGGCACCTTGGCTAAATGCTCGGGGGAATCCCGTGACCCCCCCGTGACCTGCGGTTTGCGGCTTTTCATGTTGCGGGCGGTGGCGGTGCCATCGGGTCCCCTTGGGGCTGTAGGGGGGACCCGATGGCATGGAAGGCAGCGTGATGCCTTCCTGAGCATCAACGCTATCTTCCTGTGACGAGCCTGTGAGATCCAGCCCCCTGGATCTCACAGGCCGGAAGCTGTATGAGTATTACACACAGTATTACTCATACAGCCAATGCATTCCAATACAGAGATATTGAAATGCATTGTAAAGGATTAGACCCCCAAAAGTTGAAGTCCCAAAGTGGGACAAAAAATAAAATGAAAAAAAAAGTTGAAAAAATAAAGTTTTCCCCCCAAAAAATTTAAAGTTTCAAGTAAAAATAAACAAAAACGTAATTTTCCCCAAATAAAGTTGAAAAAAATTGGTAAAAAATAGGGGGAAAAAAATTATAAAAATTTTAGGTATCGCTGCGTCCGTATAGACCGGCTCTATAAACATATCACATGACCTAACCCCTCAGATGAACACTGTAAAAAATAAAAAATAAAAACTGTGCTAAATAAACCATTTTTTTGTCACCTTACATCACAAAAAGTACAACAGCAAGCGATCAAAAAGGCGTATGCCCACCAAAATAGTACCAATCTAACCGTCACCTCATCCCGCAAAAAATGAGCCCCTACCTGGGAAAATCGCCCAAAAAATTAAAAAACTATGGTTTAGAATATGGAGACAATGTAGGGGGAACCCGATGGCATGGAAGGCAACATCATTTAAAAAAAAAAAAAAAGCTGTTATTGTGTAAAACTTACATAAATAAAAAAAGTATACATATTAGGTATCGCCGTGTCCGTATCGACCGGCTCTATAAAAATACTATATGACTAGGGATGAGCAAACCTGAACTGTATAGTTCGGGTTCGTACCGAATTTTGGGGTGTCCGTGACACGGACCCGAACCCGAATATTTTCGTAAAAGTCCGGGTTCGGGTTCGGTGTTCGGCGCTTTCTTGGCGCTTTTTGAAAGGCTGCAAAGCAGCCAATCAACAAGCGTCATACTACTTGCCCCAAGAGGCCATCACAGCCATGCCTACTATTGGCATGGCTGTGATTGGCCAGTGCAGCATGTGACCCAGCCTCTATATAAGCTTGGGTCACGTAGCGCTGCACGTCACTCTGCTGATACAAGTGTAGGGAGAGGTTGCAGCTGCGACGTTAGGGCGAGATTAGGCAGTGATTAACTCCTCCAAAAGACTTCATTCAGTGATCGATCTACAGCTGTGGATCATTGAACTACTGCTATTAAATTGCTCACTGTTTTTAGGCTGCCCAGAGCATTTTTCAGTCACTTTTTTCTGGGGTGATCGGCGGCCATTTTGTGGCTTGTGGTGCGCCAGCACAAGCTGCCACCAAGTACATTTAACCATCAATAGTGTGGTTATTTTTTGCTATATCCTACATCAGGGTCAAGCTGTCATCAAGGGCATTTAACCATCAATAGTGTGGTTATTTTTTGGCCATATACTACATCAGGGGCAAGCTGAGCCTGTCACCAAGTGCATTTAACCATCAATAGTGTGGTTATTTTTTGGCTATATCCTACATCAGGGTCATGCTGTCATCAAGTGCATTTAACCATCAATAGTGTGGTTATTTTTTGGCCATATACTACATCAGGGGCAAGCTGAGCCTGTCACCAAGTGCATTTAACCATCAATAGTGTGGTTATTTTTTGGCTATATCCTACATAGGGTCAAGCTGTCATCAAGTGCATTTAACCATCAATAGTGTGGTTATTTTTTGGCCATATACTACATCAGGGGCAAGCTGAGCCTGTAACAAGTGCATTTAACCATCAATAGTGTGGTTATTTTTTGGCTATATCCTACTGTCATGGTCTTACCTGCTTGCTGCTCTCCTTCGTTTGACATGTGCTGGCGGCCATCTTGGGTTCTGGGTTTCTTGTAGCCTTCCACCCTGCGGCTCCTCCTTCCCCTGGGAGGAGCTGGATGCCTAGCTCATATATATAGGAGGTCTGTGGCTTCAGTTCCTTGCTTGGTCCTCCTGTGTTCACATGCTTCTAGACTGCTGCTGCTTCTGGTTCCTGATCCTGGCTTCGTCTGACTACCCTGCTGGTTCCTGATCCTGGCTTCGTCTGACTACCCTGCTGGTTCCTGATCCTGGCTTCGTCTGACTACCCTGCTGGTTCCTGATCCTGGCTTCGTCTGACTACCCTGCTGGTTCCTGATCCTGGCTTCGTCTGACTACCCTTCTGGTTCCTGACCTCTGGCTTCGCAAAGACTCTGCTCGGTTTCACCATCCGTTTGGACTTTTGCTTTACAGCTTTATTTTCAATAAAGCCTTCTTATTTTCACTTATCTCTTGTTGTACGTCTGGTTCATGGTTCCGTGACATTAGGACCAAGCCATGAATTCTGACGGTACAGGGCCATCCTCGCTACCCACGCTGGTTGCCAGACTTGATCAGCAGGATCACCTGTTGGGTCGGTTCGCTGTGGCGTTGCAAACCCTGCTTGAACGCACGGCTCATTTCGCTCCCGTTGCCGATGGGTCGGTTGTCGCTCCTGGGCTCGCTCCTACTGCCGCTCCGGTTGTTGCGCCAGAGTCTACCCCGACACCTGTTGTTGCGCCTGCGGTGTTTCGGGGTATGACTGGTTCTGCCCCTCTTCCACAGCTCTTTGGGGGAGAGCCAACTCAGTGCCGAGGTTTCCTTAACCAGGTGGGCATTTATTTTGAGTTGCTGCCACATGCCTTTCCTACTGAGAGATCAAAGGTGGGCTTCTTGATCTCGCTGCTCTCGGACAAGGCCTTGGCCTGGGCCAGCCCTTTATGGGAGAACAACAATCCGGTGGTTGCCGAGTTTTCCGGTTTTGTTGCTTCTCTTCGGAAGGTATTCGATGTGCCGGCTCGTGCTGCCTCTGCTGCGAAGCTCCTTATGTCCATCAGACAGGGTTCACGATCCGTAGCTGAATACGCCATTGAGTTTCGTACCCTGGCAGCAGAGGTGGGCTGGAATAATGAGGCTCTGGTCGCTGCTTTCTCTCATGGTCTCTCGGATGCCTTGAAGGATGAGGTTGCAGCTAAGGACCTACCAGTTGAGCTCGAGTCTCTTATTTCTTTCCTGATTTTGATTGACACCAGACTCAGGGAGAGACCTTCCTTTAAGGAGAACCTGCGGAGGTCTTCTAACAGATTGGTGCCTACGTTTGCTGTCCCACCCGTGCCTCCCTCTCCTCCCACGCCTCCTGGGGATGACTTGTCTGGGGGTGAACCCATGCAGCTGGGGTTTGCTCGCCTGTCCGAGGGGGAGAGGGCACTCCGGAGACGCGAGGGCCGATGCATGTACTGTGGTCTCGGTGGGCATTTTCGGTTGGCATGTCCGAACCGTCCGGGGAATGCTCGTACCCTGAGATCCTGTCGGGGGCAGATCTTGGGTGGAGTCTCCTCGTCCCCGGTTTCCCGTGTTGACAAACCACTGATCACTGTTGTCCTCTCCTGGGTCGGGGGCTCGGTGACGACCCAGGCGTTGGTGGACTCTGGTGCTGGTGGTTTGTTCATTGATAGTGTGTTCGCTGCCGCCAATTCCATTCCTCTGCAGGCTCGAGGTTCCCCACTGGCTCTTGAGGCGATAGACGGCAGACCCCTTCTGCCGCCACACGTGACTCATGAGACCCTTCCAGTGGGGATAGCCATTGGTGCCGTTCACAGAGAGTCGGTCTGCCTCCAGGTTATTTCGTCTCCACACTACTCGGTGGTCTTGGGGTACCCCTGGCTCCAGAAGCATAATCCGACTTTCGATTGGAGATCGGTCGAGATCCTCTCGTGGTCACCGCAGTGTGGGGCTAGTTGCATCCATGGGTCTGTCAAGTTGCTGTGTACTTCCTCGGACTCTCTGTTGCCTCCTGAATACGAGGAGTACCGGGATGTATTCGATAAGGTGCGCGCGGTTGCCCTACCTCCGCACCGCCCATACGATTGTGCCATAGAGTTACAATCTGGTGCCGTTCCTCCTCGTGGCAAAGTCTATCCACTGTCGGTAGCGGAGAATGAGGCCATGGAGGAGTACGTGAGGGAGGCGCTTTCACGCGGACACATTCGCAAATCTTCGTCCCCGGCAGGGGCTGGATTTTTCTTTGTGAAAAAGAAGGGCGGTGAGTTGAGGCCTTGCATCGATTACAGGGGTCTCAATCGCATCACGATCAAGAACGCTTACCCGATACCCTTGATTTCCGAGCTGTTCGATCGCCTTAAAGGGGCCACGGTCTTTACCAAACTCGACCTGAGGGCGGCATATAACCTGGTAAGGATCAAGGCGGGCGATGAGTGGAAGACCGCGTTTAACACCAGGACCGGTCATTACGAATCCTTGGTTATGCCCTTTGGGTTGTGCAATGCGCCCGCAGTCTTTCAGGAATTCATCAACGATGTTTTCCGTGACCTGTTGCAGCAGTGTGTGGTAGTCTATTTGGATGACATCTTGGTATATTCTGAATCCATGGAGGCCCACATTCTGGATGTCAGACGAGTGTTGCAACGGTTACGAGAGAACAAGCTGTTCGGTAAGCTTGAGAAATGCGAATTTCACCGATCCCAGGTAACCTTCTTAGGTTACATCATTTCCGCTGAGGGGTTCTCCATGGATCCTGAGAAGGTTTCGGCTGTCTTACAGTGGCCCCAGCCCAGTGGTCTTCGTTCCCTGCAGCGCTTTTTGGGCTTCGCCAATTATTATCGGAAGTTCATCAGGGACTTTTCCATGCTGGCCAAGCCTCTCACGGATCTGACCAGGAAGGGCAGTAATTCCCAGGTCTGGCCGCTCGAGGCCATCCGAGCTTTTGAGGCCCTAAAGTCCGCCTTTGTGTCGGCTCCGATTCTGTCGCATCCCAACCCTGGGTTGCCCTTTGTCCTCGAGGTGGACGCGTCTGAGACGGGAGTAGGCGCCCTTCTGTCTCAGCGTAGAACACCAGAGGGTCCTCTGCTTCCTTGTGGGTTTTACTCCCGGAAACTGTCTTCCGCGGAGTGCAACTATCAGATTGGTGACAGGGAGTTATTGGCCATCGTGCAGGCCCTTAAAGAATGGAGGCACTTGCTCGAGGGTTCGGTGGTTCCGGTTCTCATCCTGACGGACCACAAGAATCTGACCTACCTTTCTGAGGCCAAGAGATTGACACCACGTCAGGCCAGATGGGCTCTGTTCTTGTCACGTTTTAATTACGTGGTCTCCTACCTACCCGGTTCCAAGAACATCAGGGCGGATGCCTTATCACGGCAGTACTCCGAGCTGTCCAGGGAGGAGTCGATTCCGACTTCGGTCATACCTCCGAATCAGATCCTGGCCGCCATTCGCACCAGCCTGACCTCTCCCCTGGGTGAGCAGATTTTGGCGGCTCAATCTGGTGCTCCCTCTGGGAGACCCAACGGCAGATGTTTTGTGCCTGAGGAGTTGCGCACTCGGTTGTTGCGAACCTACCATAACTCCAAGACCGCGGGGCATCCTGGAAAGAATCAGCTGTCCTGGGCTGTTTCACGTCTGTTCTGGTGGCCTTCCCTACGTTCCGACATCGCCGCATATGTAGCGGCATGCTCCGTTTGTGCCCAGAGTAAGTCCCCTCGGCACCTTCCGTTGGGCCTTCTGCAACCCATAGCCACCGGGGAGCGCCCATGGTCACACCTGGGGATGGATTTCATTGTGGACCTCCCTGCATCCCGAGGCCATACGGTCATTCTCATGATTGTGGATCGGTTTTCCAAAATGTGCCACTGTGTTCCTCTCAAGAAGTTACCCTCTGCACAAGAGTTGGCCACGATTTTTGCCAGGGAGGTCTTCCGGTTGCACGGTTTGCCTAAGGAGATTGTGTCGGATCGGGGGAGTCAGTTTGTGTCCAGGTTCTGGCGCGCCTTTTGCTCCCAGTTGGGGATTCATCTCTCCTTCTCCTCGGCCTACCACCCTCAGTCCAATGGGGCCGCAGAACGATCCAATCAGGCCTTGGAGCAATTCCTTCGTTGCTATGTCTCCGATCACCAAGACAATTGGGTTGACCTCCTGCCTTGGGCTGAGTTTGCCAGGAACACGGCGGTGAACTCTTCCTCTGGGACGTCTCCCTTCATGGCCAATTATGGGTTCCAACCTGCCGTGTTACCGGAGGTATTCTCTCCCCAGGATATTCCGGCTGTGGAGGATCACCTTTCCGTCCTACGTGCTTCTTGGGTACAGATCCAGAAGTCCCTTGAGGTCTCTGCGCAGCGCCAGAGACTCCAGGCTGATCGCAGACGAGCGCCTGCTCCTTCCTACCAGGTCGGAGACCGTGTATGGTTGTCCACCCGCAACCTCAACCTTCGAGTGCCCACTCCCAAGCTGGCGCCTCGCTTTGTTGGTCCCTTCCGAGTGCTTCGCAGGGTAAACCCGGTAGCCTATGCCCTTGCGCTTCCTCCTGGCATGCGGATCTCCAACGTGTTTCATGTCTCCCTGTTGAAGCCACTGGTGTGTAATCGTTTCACTTCCTCGGTTCCTCGGCCTCGTCCGGTCCAAGTGGGCAATCGTGAGGAATATGAGGTGAGCAATATCCTGGACTCACGCCTGGTCCGCGGTCGGTTGCAGTTTTTGGTCCATTGGCGTGGTTATGGTCCAGAGGAGCGTTCCTGGGTTCCCTCCGCAGATGTCCATGCTCCTGCCTTGCTCCGAGCCTTCCACGCACGCTTCCCTCAGAAACCGTTTTGTGCTCCGCGGAGGAGGGGCCCTTGAGGGGGAGGTACTGTCATGGTCTTACCTGCTTGCTGCTCTCCTTCGTTTGACATGTGCTGGCGGCCATCTTGGGTTCTGGGTTTCTTGTAGCCTTCCACCCTGCGGCTCCTCCTTCCCCTGGGAGGAGCTGGATGCCTAGCTCATATATATAGGAGGTCTGTGGCTTCAGTTCCTTGCTTGGTCCTCCTGTGTTCACATGCTTCTAGACTGCTGCTGCTTCTGGTTCCTGATCCTGGCTTCGTCTGACTACCCTGCTGGTTCCTGATCCTGGCTTCGTCTGACTACCCTGCTGGTTCCTGATCCTGGCTTCGTCTGACTACCCTGCTGGTTCCTGATCCTGGCTTCGTCTGACTACCCTTCTGGTTCCTGACCTCTGGCTTCGCAAAGACTCTACTCGGTTTCACCATCCGTTTGGACTTTTGCTTTACAGCTTTATTTTCTTATTTTCACTTATCTCTTGTTGTACGTCTGGTTCATGGTTCCGTGACACCTACATCAGGGTCAAGCTGTCATCAAGTGCATTTAACCATCAATAGTGTGGTTATTTTTTGGCCATATACTACATCAGGGGCAAGCTGAGCCTGTCACCAAGTGCATTTAACCATCAATAGTGTGGTTATTTTTTGGCTATATCCCACATCAGGGTCAAGCTGAGCCTGTCACCAAGTTATACTCAATAACTTCACACACACGCTACTGTTCAATTCCAAGTCTAATTCTGTGTGTAAACGTATACCTGTCACCCAGCGCCTAAAAAATAGGCCTCAAATTTATATTCATCCAAATCTGTCATTATTGCTTTAGCTGGTCAAGTTATTTAGTGTCCGTCAAAGCACAGTTTTTGTTCTGGGTTGAAATACAATTCCCAATTTTGCAATTCTCTAAATTAGTGGTTTCTGCTGTATCAGGCCTACTTTAAATCTATCCCTAAAAGGGTATATAAGATTCAAGGTGCAGATAGGGTTATTCTCAATAACTTCACACACACGCTACTGTTCAATTCCAAGTCTAATTCTGTGTGTAAACGTATACCTGTCACCCAGCGCCTAAAAAATAGGCCTCAAATTTATATTCATCCAAATCTGTCATTATTGCTTTAGCTGGTCAAGTTATTTAGTGTCCGTCAAAGCACAGTTTTTGTTCTGGGTTGAAATACAATTCCCAATTTTGCAATTCTCTAAATTAGTGGTTTCTGCTGTATCAGGCCTACTTTAAATCTATCCCTAAAAGGGTATATAAGATTCAAGGTGCAGATAGGGTTATTCTCAATAACTTCACACACACACTACTGTTCAATTCCAAGTCTAATTCTGTGTGTAAACGTATACCTGTCACCCAGCGCATAAAAAATAGGCCTCAAATTTATATTTATCCAAATCTGTCATTATTGCTTTAGCTGGTCAAGTTATTTAGTGTCCGTCAAAGCACAGTTTTTGTTCTGGGTTGAAATACAATTCCCAATTTTGCAATTCTCTAAATTAGTGGTTTCTGCTGTATCAGGCCTACTTTAAATCTATCCCTAAAAGGGTATATTAGATTCAAGGTGCTGATAGGGTAATTCTCAATAACTTCACACACACGCTACTGTGCAGATCCAAGTCTAATTCTGTCCGTAAACGTATACCTGTCACCCAGCGCCTAAAAAATAGGCCTCACATTTATATTCATCCAAATCTGTCATTATTGCTTTAGCTGGTCAAGTTATTTAGTGTCCGTCAAAGCACAGTTTTTGTTCTGGGTTGAAAAACAATTCCCAATTTTGCAATTCTCTAAATTAGTGGTTTCTGCTATATCAGGCCTACTTTAAATCTATCCCTAAAAGGGTATATTAGATTCAAGGTGCTGATAGGGTAATTCTCAATAACTTCACACACACGCTACTGTGCAGATCCAAGTCTAATTCTGTCCGTAAACGTATACCTGTCACCCAGCGCCTAAAAAATAGGCCTCACATTTATATTTATCCAAATCTGTCATTATTGCTTTAGCTGGTCAAGTTATTTAGTGTCCGTCAAAGCACAGTTTGTGTTCTGGGTTGAAATACAATTCCCAATTTTGCAATTCTCTAAATTAGTGGTTTCTGCTGTATCAGGCCTACTTTAAATCTATCCCTAAAAGGGTATATTAGATTCAAGGTGCTGATAGGGTAATTCTCAATAACTTGACACACACGCTACTGTGCAGATCCAAGTCTAATTCTGTCCGTAAACGTATACCTGTCACCCAGCGCCTAAATAATAGGCCTCAAATTTATATTCAGCTAAATCTGTCATTACTGGTGTGCCTGTATTAGTGTAATACGGTACCTAAATAGATAGCCAGATAGTGTTAGGTGTCTTTAAAAAAAGGCCTGAATTTGAATTCAATACATTGGGCAAATATTATTTATCTTATTGTGGTGAACAGTAACAATGAGGAAAACATCTAGTAAGGGACGCGGACGCGGACATGGTCGTGGTGGTGTTAGTGGACCCTCTGGTGCTGGGAGAGGACGTGGCCGTTCTGCCACAGCCACACGTTCTAGTGTACCAACTACCTCAGGTCCCAGTAGCCGCCAGAATTTACAGCCATATTTGGTGGGGCCCAATGCCGTTCTAAGGATGGTAAGGCCTGAGCAGGTACAGGCATTAGTCAATTGGGTGGCCAACAGTGGATCCAGCACGTTCACATTATCTCCCACCCAGTCTTCTGCAGAAAGCGCACAGATGGCGCATGAAAACCAAGCCCATCAGTCTGTCACATCACCCCCATGCATATCAGGGAAACTGCCTGAGCCTCAAGTTATGCAGCGGTCTCTTATGCTGTTTGAAGACTCTGCTGGCAGGGTTTCCCAAGGGCATCCACCTAGACCTTCCCCAGCGGTGGAAGACATAGAATGCACTAACGCACAACCACTTATGTTTCCTGATGATGAGGACATGGGAATACTACCTCAGCACGTCTCTGATGATGACGAAACACAGGTTCCAACTGCTGCGTCTTTCTGCAGTGTGCAGACTGAACAGGAGGTCAGGGATGAAGACGATGCAGGGGACGATGAGGTCCTAGACCCCACATGGAATGAAGGTCGTGCCACTGACTTTCACAGTTCGGAGGAAGAGGCAGTGGTGAGACCGAGCCAACAGCGTAGCAAAAGACAAAGAGGGAGCAGTGGGCAAAATCAGAACACCTGCCGCCAAGAGACTCCGCCTGCTACTGACCGCCGCTACTGACGACAAGACCCGAGTGGTTTGCACGCTGTGCCATCAGAGCCTGAAGCGAGGCATTAACGTTCTGAACCTTAGCACAACCTGCATGACCAGGCACCTGCATGCAAAGCATGAACTGCAGTGGAGTAAACACCTTAAAAACAAGGAAGTCACTCAGGCTCCCCCTGCTACCTCTTCTGCTGCTGCCGCCTCGGCCTCTTCTGCTGCAGCCGCCGCCTCGGCTTCTTCCTCCGCCTCTGGAGGAACGTTGGCACCTGTCGCTCAGCAAACATGGGATGTACCACCAACACCACCACTTGCGTCACCAAGCATCTCAACCATGTCACACGGCAGCGTTCAGCTCTCCATCTCACAAACATTTGAGAGAAAGCGTAAATTCCCACCTAGCCACCCTCGATCCCTGGCCCTGAATGCCAGCATTTCTAAACTACTGGCCTATGAAATGCTGTCATTTAGGCTGGTGGACACAGACAGCTTCAAACAGCTCATGTCGCTTGCTGTCCCACAGTATGTTGTTCCCAGCCGCCACTACTTCTCCAAGAGAGCCGTGCCTTCCCTGCACAACCAAGTATCCGATAAAATCAAGTGTGCACTGCGCAACGCCATCTGTGGCAAGGTCCACCTAACCACAGACACGTGGACCAGTAAGCACGACCAGGGACGCTATATCTCCCTAACTGCACACTGGGTAAATGTAGTGGCGGCTGGGCCCCAGGCGGAGAGCTGTTTGGCGCACGTCCTTCCGCCGCCAAGGATCGCAACAGACCGACGAGTGGTTGCTGCCGGTGAGCCTCAAGCCCAGCCTGGTGGTGTGCGATAATGGGCGAAATCTCGTTGCAGCTCTGGGACTAGCCGATTTGACGCACATCCCTTGCCTGGCGCATGTGCTGAATTTGGTGGTGCAGAAGTTAATTCGCAACTACCCCGACATGTCAGAGCTGCTGCATAAAGTGCGGGCCGTCTGTTCGCGCTTTCGGCGTTCACATCCTGCCGCTGCTCGCCTGTCGGCGCTACAGCGTAACTTCGGCCTTACCGCTTACCACCTCATATGCGACGTGCCCACCAGGTGGAACTCCACCTTGCACATGCTGGACAGACTGTGCGAGCAGCAGCAGGCCATAGTGGAGTTTCAGCTG
Organism: Bufo bufo; assembly: GCF_905171765.1. Lineage (NCBI taxonomy): Eukaryota > Metazoa > Chordata > Amphibia > Anura > Bufonidae > Bufo > Bufo bufo. The sequence goes on from NC_053391.1 coordinate 324,930,318, forward strand.
CAGCACGCACGGGTCAGTCGCACTGCGAAACAGCACCACTTCACCACCAATGACTGGGCCTCCATGCGAGACCTGTGTGCCCTGTTGCGCTGTTTCTAGTACTCCACCAACATGGCCAGTGGCGATGACGCCGTTATCAGCGTTACAATACCACTTCTATGTCTCCTTGAGAAAACACTTAGGGCGATGATGGAAGAGGAGGTGGCCCAGGAGGAGGAGGAGGAGGAGGAAGAGGGGTCATTTTTAGCACTTTCAGGCCAGTCTTTTCGAAGTGACTCAGAGGGAGGTTTTTTGCAACAGCAGATGCCAGGTAGAAATGTGGCCAGACAGGGCCCACTACTGGAGGACGAGGAGGACGAGGAGGTGGAGGAGGATGAGGATAAAGCATGTTCACAGCGGGGTGGCACCCAACGCAGCTCGGGCCCATCACTGGTGCGTGGCTGGGGGGAAATGCAGGACGATGACGATACGCCTCCCACAGAGGACAGCTTGTCCTTACCTCTGGGCAGCCTGCCACACATGAGCGACTACATGCTGCAGTGCCTGCGCAACGACAGCAGAGTTGCCCACATTTTAACGTGTGCGGAGTACTGGGTTGCCACCCTGCTGGATCCACGGTACAAAGACAATGTGCCCACCTTACTTCCTGCACTGGAGCGTGATAGGAAGATGCGCGAGTACAAGCGCACGTGTAGACGCGCTACTGAGAGCATTCCCAAATGTCACAGGGGAAAAAGTGGAAGCCCAAGGAGAAGGCAGAGGAGGAGCAAGAGGTCGCCAACGCAGCTGTGTCACGGCCAGCTCCTCTGAGGGCAGGGTTAGCATGGCAGAGATGTGGAAAAGTTTTGTCACCACGCCACAGCTAACTGCACCACCATCTGATACGGAACGTGTTAGCAGGAGGCAACATTTCACTAACATGGTGGAACAGTACCTGTGCACACCCCTCCACGTACTGACTGATGGTTCGGCCCCATTCAACTTCTGGGTCTCCAAATTGTCCACGTGGCTAGAGCTAGCCTTTTATGCCTTGGAGGTGCTGGCCTGCCCGGCGGCCAGCGTTTTGTCTGAACGTGTATTCAGCACGGCAGGGGGCGTCATTACAGACAAACGCAGCCGCCTGTCTACAGCCAATGTGGACAAGCTGACGTTCATAAAAATGAACCAGGAATGGATCCCACAGGACCTGTCCATCCCTTGTGCAGATTAGACATTAACTACCTCCCCTTAACCATATATTATTGTACTCCAGGGCACTTCCTCATTCAATCCTATTTTTATTTTCATTTTATCATTATATTGCGGGGCAACCCAAAGTTGAATAAACCTCTCCTCTGTCTGGGTGCCGGGGCCTAAAAATATCTGACAGTGGCCTGTTCCAGTGGTGGGTGACATGAAGCCTGATTCTCTGCTATGACATGAAGACTGATTCTCTGCTGACATGAAGCCAGATTCTCTGCTATGGGACCTCTCTCCTCTGCCTGGGTGCCTGGGCCTAAATATTTGACAATGGACTGTTCCAGTGGTGGGTGACGTGAAGCCTGATTCTCTGCTATGACATGAAGAGTAAGACTGATTCTCTGCTGACATGAAGCCTGAATCTCTGTTATGGGACCTCTCTCCTCTGTCTGGGTGCCGGGGCCTAAAAATATCTGACAGTGGCCTGTTCCAGTGGTGGGTGACATGAAGCCTGATTCTCTGCTATGACATGAAGACTGATTCTCTGCTGACATTAAGCCTGAATCTCTGTTATGGGACCTCTCTCCTCTGTCTGGGTGCCGGGCCTAAAAATATCTGACAGTGGCCTGTTCCAGTGGTGGGTGACATGAAGCCTGATTCTCTGCTATGACATGAAGACTGATTCTCTGCTGACATGAAGCCTAAATCTCTGTTATGGGACCTCTCTCCTTTGTCTGGGTGCCGGGGCCTAAAAATATCTGACAGTGGCCTGTTCCAGTGGTGGGTGACATGAAGCCTGATTCTCTGCTATGACATGAAGACTGGTTCTCTGCTGACATGAAGCCAGATTCTCTGCTATGGGACCTCTCTCCTCTGCCTGGGTGCCTGGGCCTAAATATGTTACAATGGACTGTTCCAGTGGTGGGTGACGTGAAGCATGATTCTCTGCTATGACATGAAGACTGATTCTCTGCTGACATGAAGCCAGATTCTCTGCTATGGGACGTCTCTCCTCTGTCTGGGTGCCGGGGCCTAAATATCTGACAATGAACTGTTCCAGTTTTGGGTGACGTGAAGCCTGATTCTCTGCTATGACATGAAGACTGATCCTCTGCTGACATGAATATCTGACATTCGGATGCCGAACCCGAACATTTCCGGAAAGTTCGGCCGAACTTCTCGAACCCGAACATCCAGGTGTTCGCTCAACTCTATATATGACCTAACCCCTCAGATGAACATCGTAAAAAATAAAAAATTAAAACTGTGCTAAATAAACGTTTTTTTGTCACCTTACATCACAAAAAGTGTAATAGCAAGCGATCAAAAAGTCATATGCACCCCAAAATAGTGCCAATCAAACTGACATCTCATCCCTCAAAAAATGAGACCCTATCTAAGATAATCGCCCAAAAACTGAAAAAACTATGGCTCTCAGAATATGAAGACACTAAAAAATTTTTTTTTTTGTTTCAAAAATGATATCATTGTGTAAAACTTACATAAATAAAAAAAAAGTATACATATTAGGTATCGCCGCGTCCGTATCGACCGGCTCTATAAAAATCTTACATGACATAACCCCTCAGGTGAACACCGTAAAAAATAAACTGAAAGTGGTGATTTCATTTACGGTAGAATCTTGGATTTTGAGTGATCTTTCCATGGTTTGGTGTCATAAATACAAAAGGATTCTTTTGATTAAAATAATGTTCTTGGCGAGACTTTTGATTGCACGGGCTTGGTTTTCATTGAATACTCCAAGTATAACTATGTGGTTAAATCACACAAGATTAAAAGATATGAAAATATCTTATATAAACAAAGAAATAGAGGATAAATGGATCAAGGTATGGGGAAAATGGAAGTTTTAAGTTTTCCTGGCTCAACCTCCTCACTATCCCCTTTCTGTCTTCTTGATGGGAAGACGCATCGCAAAGGGGAGGGAGTTTTTGAGGGAATTGCGGGGGGCGGGTAAGGGTTAATAAAATAAACATAATAATCTTGATGTTCTATTTTGTATGGAAATTTATTGTTTGGTTATTTAAAGTTTTTAATGAGCAGAAGTTTGTATAAATAATACTTTTCACTGAATCTTTTCTGACCAAAACTATCTATATCTATCTGCTCACCTCCTCCTGCTGTATAACATACTGTTTGGTGATTGCACTTCATTTTGTGATGACAATTCCTCTTAATACCTGTCAAATGAAAAAGTCAGGCAAAGAACAGCTTTTGTTAAGAACAACCTGCGTGTGGGCAGATCATGAATCATGACACAATCCTGGTCATATCTTGAGCATTTATTATAAAGGATTTCCTTTGGTTGTAGAAACAGATAAAAAAGATAACAATTGCTATTGTATTCTGTACCCATGTACAAAGCTTTCCGTCTGCATTTTTTTTTTGTTGCTAAAAGTGGTATCTTTTAATACCCAGTTAAACCTAAAGTATGATTAACATTTTTGATGATCGATGATGCCTTCATAATATCTTAGTGATCTTACCTTTTATAGCAGAAAAAAAGATCTAACATTTGGGGGGGAAATTTTTACATTTTATTATCCTTTCATATATAGACTAAGGCTACTTTCACACTAGTTTTTGATAATACAATCATCTGAATCTGTTATGAACGAATCCGGTTGTATTATCTTTAACATCGGATCCATCATGAACTCCATTAAAAGTCAATGAAGGACGGATCCGTTTTCTATTGTGGCAGATTATGGCTCGGTATCCCAGGACGGAAAGCAAACTGCAACATGTTGCGATTTGCTCTCCGGTATGGGAATACAACTAAACGGAACGGAATGCGTTTTAGAGCATTCCCTTCTGTTCAGTTACATTTTGTCGCTATTGACAATGAATGGGGACAAAACTGAAGTGTTTGTTTCCGGTATTGAGACCGTATGACGGATCTCCATACTGGAAAATATTAACCCTAGTGTGAAAGTAGCCTAACAAAGCCATCACTTATTACATTACATAGTAACTGGCAACCAATTAAAAAATCAATATAACTTACTTTGTTTTGCAACTTACTGTAAGAACAGCAAAGTTGTGGTTAGTCTGAACTGACCCCACAGGAAACACTGTCCTAATAATAACTAATTCAGACCACATAATGGGTGCAATTTCCAATGAATAATCAAGTTCTATTCTTATTTGTTACTCTATCTCAGAAACGACTGAACATCATGAATCATTACAACAATATCTCTTAAGAGATTTTCTGACTGCATTACAGCCATTTAGAAACATTTACATCTAAAGATGTTCATAGTTTTATGCTACTCTTTTTCTACCTCTGCTAAATTATTTCCTATATTCTATAAAATGTGATGTGGGGTGGTGGTAAAGTGTTAAAACACATTACACTGTCAAATTTGTTATGCTTTTTAATATAAAAAACAATCCAAAAATGTTCCCTTTATTTAGACAGATGCCTGTTTATACAAACATGGCGAAACTGGATGAAGCAATGGCTTGCTTAAAACAAGTTGTCCAAAAACTATTCCTTTTTGGGGGCAGGTCCACAGATTGAAAAGTCCTTGTGTTACAATGGCAGTTCATTACTGTCCCAAGCTCCCGGGTGGGGCACAGGCCCCACTTCACTCACCGTGTGTATTTTGCAGTTCCAGCCCACCAACAGCAATTTCTGACACAGGTTTCCTCTGTGTGTATTAGGGATACTATTCATTGAACTTCACTTCATCCTACAGTACTGCAAGGGTTAATTCCCCTTTTGCTTTGTGTGAAGCTGCTTGACTTATGTGATAAAAAGCTCTGCTATTTAGGCCGTGCTGTTTGTCCCACCCTTTGCCTGAGCAATAGGTTTCACTATCCTGCTAGATTCGGGAAATATGCTACAGATGTAGTGTTAACATATATGCTTAATTAGACATGCTAACTAAACTACTGTAGTTGTGTTAAGCTAACATTTTCAATTGCTTTTCAATGGCTTTTGAATTGGGATATCATGATGAGTTAAGAAATTTGAGTTAAGAGTGTTAACTCTGCTACTTCCATATAATTACTTTATCTACCCTTGTACCGTCTACCCAATTCCAAAATACTGACCATCTGCCACCTGCCCTGAGACATGCCTATACACCATACTGAACGTGTGCTGCCTGCCCTGATCTATAGACTGTTTCATGAACTCTGCCTGCCCTGAGCTTGACCTGTTACTACTACAAGTTTTGCCTGAGCTCTCAGTGCTTTGCACTGGTGTATCTGATTACTGTGGGTTAACATCCAACACGCAGAGACTAGTCCATTAGGTGGCAGCATGGTGCGTTCCTTGCAGCAAAGACCATATCCATGTATAAGGGTATAAGGTAGCCACTGGGATAATGATCTTAGGTTTAGCCCCAAGCCAAATCTATTGGTTAGCACAGTGATTCTACAACCACTGTACATAATCCTGATCGTGATTGAGGTGGATGGAATAGATTGAGAAAGCTCTGCAAATTAAAGCCATGTTCATATCTGCATCAGAGGCCCTGTCAGCAGTCTGCATTGATCAAAAATATAGAAGAAAATAGAGCATCATTTGGGAGCTGTTGGTGCCATCAAAAACTAAGGGAGAGGGATTGGCTTGGCTACGGCAAGATAGAGAGTCAGTAAGGAAACCCAGCTTTAGGCAATCCAGACACTGTTGCTGCAGAGGGATAACAAGTTAAGACACCTAATACATCACAGAATGGTGGACACTGCAGCCACAGTTGCCAGAGCACAGTTATTAACCAAAGATCCCTATAGCAGTTATTTCAGCCAGAGCAATCTGAGGGCCAATGCCGTATTCATCTGTTTAGCTTGTGATGGTATATCTGTTAGGAGTTTGCAATGAATACAAACTACTGCTGGATATATCATAATTTCAATCCTGCATACATTAAGACAGACTCTTGTTAAGTTTCATCTAGCCTGGTCTCTGACTTTCTTAGCACCACATGCTGGCCATTGCATCTCCTACATGTGCCTTGCCTCGCACCCACGTGGACATTAAGACCATGTGCACCCTCAAACCACCATAATGACGAGAGCCCACAGCTACAGGGAGTGAGTGGCCCAAAGCAACACAGGGTGACCCTCCTTCACTGTACTGACCGCAAAGAATGATGGCCTGAGGGAGTACACCAAGACACATCATCATCAGGGCCACTACCACTCCCATCCTCTGCTCCAGGTCCTCAGGAGCTTGTTGCTGCACATATAACTAAGATGCATGTTAAAGGAAAAACTCATTATTAATATTTGAAATTTAATACACTTTGTTCTACAATGCAACATCAAGTAAAATGGCTATTAGCCTACCTGTGATTCAGACGGCCTGTGATTGAGAATTATGGGATAAAGACTGGGGTGATTCTCATTAATGATAAATGTAATACTCTAAATGCTGTAGCTCTCAATAAAATGCAAGCCTGTCTGAGGCAGCCAAAGTTACACAATGACTCCTTTCCTGCCTCTGAAACATCTGGCAGATCCTGATTGGGATTGTACCTAGTGCCTATGACATGTCCACTGACATCACAGCTGTAGTCTCTCATGATAGACTAAGGCTGACTGCAAGGCATTATGACAAAGTCTGCTCGGTCATGTGTCTTAAATTTCTCATCTTCCCTGTATTCTAATATGTAAAACTGTGTGTGCTATCTTGATCACTTCATGCGGGACGAATCATAAAAACTACTTAGAAACCAAAGTAAATTCATAAAGATATTGATTTGTTTATAATTCGCTCTTCTCTATTAAGTATAAAGACTATTATTTATGGTCAACTTTATTCTTTGTTGAAACTGGATAGGAAAGATGATTTTTTTATTGCACTATTTAAAGTACATTTGTACACATTAGAAGAAAAAAAATTGCCCTAGCTACCAGAGTTGAAAATATTCATGCACTTTTGGCAGAAAAGCAATGTACCAGATTGTCTTTGTGGATTTTACTGGTGTAAAGTAGAATTGGCTTAGTTGCCCATAGCAACCTTTCATTTTTGACAGCTCCTTTGGAAAATGAAATGTGGAAGCTGAGTGGTTGCTATGGTCAACCAAGCCAGTTCTACTTTACACCAGTCTGATATATGACTTCAAATTAGTTGCATTTTCATTTATTCGAAGAAACAGAAGACTGATACTGCACCATCCACATGTTCCAGCTTTCAATCCATCCTTTAGCTTGTATTTCAACAGGCATATTATAGGGTGGGGCTCTATACTCGATTTAGAATAACTTCATATAAATAAGAAGACCATAAAAATATCAAACAGCAAAGTTTTGTATGGAACTGACCATTAAAATCTAATTTATTCCTTTGACATTTTTTTTACTTTTTAGTTTATATTATACATATTTCATACTGCATAATCAGTCTTTCAGGTTATGCTGGTCATGTGGATAACTAATAAGTGCTTTTATGCACTGTATGCACAATAAAATCTGTTTTAAATAAAACAATCACTCACATTTTATTATTTATATTTTATTACAATTTTTAACAATTCCATTAATTACTGTCTTACAAAATGATTTAATACTAATAATGTAATAATTTTAGTATACTCCTAAAACATTATGTTCTGTGTCTCTATGGCACAGGCTGTGGTTAGAGCAACACCAATGTGCCCTGACAGCTGGATTACTGAATTTAAAGTTCTGGGTCCCTTTCTAAGTCCCCAGGGTTGATTGCAGAGGCTTACCCAACCTCTGATCAGATCAATGGGACCCAATAATTTGGGTAAATCTCCTTTGATCATGCCGTGGTCACAGACTGTGCAAACCAAAAGCTTTACAGTTGGGATTAGAGCTACCTCTGATCCTGGCTGCAGAGCAAAAGGCTGCTCTAAGAACCGCTCTAAGTTCCCTCTAAAAAAAGAAAAAAAATTTAATGGCAAAAGGTATGGAAAGCAGAGCTAACTTATCAATAGATTTACATATAGTATATCCAAAGAATAGGCAGCACTCCAAATGTGATAAAGAGTGATGGCCCGTTTATTCCCAGGCAACGTTTCAGCCCACTCAATGGGGCCTTTGTCAAGCCACAAAGACACAAAGGCTTGACAAAGGCCCCATTGAGTGGGCTGAAACGTTGCCTGGGAATAAACGGGTCATCACCCTTTATCACATTTGGAGTGCTGCCTATTCTTTGGATATACTACGTTGGAGGAAAGGTTGTCCACCTTTTCAGAGGATTTTCACCCTAACTACTTTTTTTCACTGTGCTGCTGTTACTCATTTTGTTTTTAAGATTTACATATAGATTTATGCAGAACGACTTGAGTAGCAATTTTCTTATCTCTAAAAAGAATGAAATCAGCACAACCTATGACATGAAACATACTGCAGCAATTTAAAAGATAACACTATTCCAGACCAAACGCAATTTCCCATATGTTCATTTTACATTTTATAAAAGGTCTTAATGTTATCTATTCTGTTCCAGTGCTACACTACTTGTACCACAGTAGAGATTTATCATGTTAATTACACCAAAATTCTATAATAATTGAGACTATGCAAAACCTCACTTCTTATATAAAATACACTTTGCATACATTTACAATTATTAAATGGACTATCCAGAATTTTAATATTGATGATTCTTAGAATAGGTCTCGCCCTCCGGTGATCGCTGTTTATCTTGCACAGTCCTAAATATTTTGTAATGGCTGTGCGTAATACTACAACTTAGTGCAGCTCTGTCCCATTCAAGAGCAACACACAGATGCTACAGAATCTACTGCACTTTACTGGTAATGAAGAAGACAGCTGATTGGGCAGCTGATTGGCGGAGATGCCTGTAGTCAGATTCCCACCAATCCAATATTAAAGGCCTATCCTAAGGAGAGACCAGCAATATAAAATCCCAGACAACCCCTTTAAAGATGTTTTCCTACTGGTCATGAAACTAAGCATGAGCAAAGCAGTTCAGTCCAAACCAGTATCTGTGTCTCTGTCTGAACTTTGTCAGGATGGCAGATGAACCTTAATCTTTTCAGGTATGTTTTGTACGAATCCACTGGGCATAGCACTATTTTAGTGCACATGTTGGAGGGGAAAAAGCACTAGGGAGGAAGAAGAAAGGTTCCCTGCTTGCCTTGATTGGCTCCCTGGCCGACAAAAAGCTTTGATGAGTCAATCAGTGCTGAAGCAGGCAGGGAGATGCCCTAGCAGAACATCGAGCAGAACATCACTGCGTTCTGGGCTGCAAATGAGGGTGGTTGTGTGTAGCAATGTCTGGCAATAAACCTTAGGGAGTCAGGGACTGTCAGAAATCAATCAAGATTGTATTTTACTACCAGGGACAGTGAAGGGAAGGGCCAGAATTACAAAGAAGAAGAATTGTGTGTGTGTAGGATAGGGACAAGCAGGAAAGCTATCAGCCAGAGAGTGAGAGGAGCTGAGGCTGGCTGTGCAGCTACCTGCAAGGAAATCTTTTCATTGTGTTTCCCATTTTCACAGAAATCTGACAAAACTGTACAACATGTGTTCTACCATCAATCTAGCATAGCATATAGAATACTAGGGAGAGCTCTGTGTCAGGTCATTTCACATACTTAACTTTTGTGGGGTTTTAGTTTGGCCATGTACATTAGTGATTGAGAATGAAATATTTTGAATAAATCCATTTCTAATCTCCAAAATATTTTATTTTATTTTAATTTATTTATTTTTATTTTTTATTTTTTGGGGGTGTGTAAATTATTGAATTTAATGAAACCAACATGTAGGTGATCAATAGTTCACCAATATACAGGGTTGGGCAACAATGTAAATGTGAGTGTTTACGTGAAATTGACCGTCAGGCATGAAACATTTAACCAGCATGTAGGTGATCAGTATACCAATACACAAGCTAGGGCAACAATTTACTTGGGAAATTGCAGGGGAGGGGGGCCTAGGAGCCCACCATGATGTCTCACGTCTGATAAAAGCGGGAGGGATGGTGAGGAGTCCGATAATTATTGTGTGCTGGACAGGAACGGGGAGCTGGATTGGGGTGCTGAGGAGGCAATATCAATGAAGGGCAGTGGCTGTAGGAATAAAGAGCAGAGGAAACATACCTCCCAAACAAGAGCCAGGGCCCCATCTGCTTCTGGATCTGGTGATGCCGCTGACACTGGGGTAGGTTAGGCCCACAAAGTGCCAGAGCTAAGCCCAGTTTGGATGGATGTCTGTTCAGGCCCAACTACACTCTGTCCAGTCTCTGTCGCATACCCTGTTCACTGACCCCATGGATTTTTGGGCAGGCAGATTGGAACAGTGATCCAAACTGTCACAGCTTGATCTCTTTCTTCTATCTTGCCCAATCCTAATCTCGGAGAGGGTTTTAAGCACAGTGGGGGGTCTGGTGACACCCAAATGGACCAAGTTGTCATCTGTCAGTGTCCAAAACATCACCTTTGTCAAAATGAACCAAGCCTGGGTTGGGGAAGATTTTCACACTCCTGTGGCAAAGGCCAATTAATAGATCTGGCCTTGCTGCTGGTGCCCCATCTTACCACTGTTGATCCCTGCCTGCCTCCATCATGCCACTGCCATCATTAGGGTACTGCTGTGACCTGCCAACCATCATGTTCTGAACGGCTGCTGCAGTGCTGCAGCCTCCATCATGCCACTGCCGCCATCAAGAAACTGCTGTGACCTGCCAACCATCATGTTCTGTACGGCTGTTGCCTCCATTATGCAACCACATCCATCATGCCACTACTGTGACCTGCCAACCATCATGTTCTGTATGGCTGCTGCTGCTGCCTCCATCATGCCACCACCACCATCATGCCACTACTGCGACCTGCCAACCATAATATTATGTACGGCTGCTGCTTTCATCATGCCACCACCTCTATCATGCCACTGCTGTGGCCTGCTGACCCTCATATTCCATAAGGCTGCCGCTGTCTCCATAATGCTGCTGCCTGACTGCCAACATGTACCATATGGCTGCTGCTTCAGCTTCCTCTGCCTCAGCTGCTCACTGCTAATCCCCAACTGCCACCACTATTAATGTAAAGCATCTGCTACCACTAGTACTATCATTATTACTACTGTTACCCATAGATAACCAATGCATAGATAATTGTTCAATGGCCTTGTACAGTATGTTCCATGCTATGCTGCTTCTGCTGCCGCTACTATTGCGCACCTTTTCTATACCCTTTTTACATCTGTACCCTTTCCACACCCACACTGCAGTGCTGCTGAGAATTTTGTTAGGCTTGCTCGCAATTAGACACTTTTTCTTCTGACAATCAACACTTGTGCGTGTCGTATGGGCAGGCATTCTGCCCCCGTCAAAGCATTATTTTTGGATGCTTGGTCCCCCAAGACACTTTTTTATTTATTTTATTTTTTTATCCCATAACACTGTCTGTGTTATCATCTGCCCCCGATAGGGACAATTTTTGGAAGCTTTAGAATATAAAAAATCATAGCACATGTGACGGCACAGTGTGTTTTTAAACACGCTATATGTTAATGCCGTCAAACGTACATTTATCCATAGTTATGTATATTAGTGTCACTCAGACATCATTTACTATTGCTGTCACTGTGTTCAAAAGCTTGGTGACGGCGGAGGGAAAAAGAAAAAATAATGAAAAATAAACAGAATTTTTTGTGGTTTGCTTATGTTTATATGAAACATTGATCAACTGGGTCACCTTCTGGGGCTCCCACCAAATATGTCCATGGAGAGATTAATATTGACTTATATATTTCATATGACCAAAATTGTATATACACTATAACTTAATATCCGTATGTAGTTGAATAGCTCATTCCAAAATTATGGTCTTTAATATTGGGGCCTCGGTAGCTTTGTCCGATGTGTTTAATGACATAGCTAACATTTTCTTAGGGAGAAACCCGAGGAAATATTTTGTTGAAAAGAATGATATAAAGGGACATGCAATTTCAGAGAAAAAGGACACTAAAGTGTTAAGATGGAGCTATAACATGTATAGCTTGGAAGAGAGACGAGACAGAGGGTATATGATAGAAACTTTTAAATACATAAAGGGAATCAACAAGGTAAAAGAGGAGAGAATATTTAAAAGAAGAAAAACTGCTACAAGAGGACATAGTTTTAAATTAGAGGGACAAAGGTTTAAAAGTAATATCAGGAAGTATTACTTTACTGAGAGAGTAGTGGATGCATGGAATAGCCTTCCTGCAGAAGTGGTAGCTGCAAATACAGTGAAGGAGTTTAAGCGTGCATGGGATAGGCATAAGGCTATCCTTCATATAAGATAGGGCCAGGGGCTATCCATAGTATTCAGATATATTGGTCAGACTAGATGGGCCAAATGGTTCTTATCTGCCGACACATTCTATGTTTCTATGTTTCTATACCTTTAGATGCTACATATAGAACATTGTTAATTATGAAGCCATTTGTGTGATTATACATAGGTAAATACTGTACCTCTACAGGGAGTGCAGAATTATTAGGCAAGTTGTATTTTTGAGGATTAATTTTATTATTGAACAACAACCATGTTCTCAATGAACCCAAAAAACTCATTAATATCAAAGCTGAATATTTTTGGAAGTAGTTTTTAGTTTGTTTTTAGTTTTAGCTATTTTAGGGGGATATCTGTGTGTGCAGGTGACTATTACTGTGCATAATTATTAGGCAACTTAACAAAAAACAAATATATACCCATTTCAATTATTTATTTTTACCAGTGAAACCAATATAACATCTCAACATTCACAAATATACATTTCTGACATTCAAAAACAAAACAAAAACAAATCAGTGACCAATATAGCCACCTTTCTTTGCAAGGACACTCAAAAGCCTGCCATCCATGGATTCTGTCAGTGTTTTGATCTGTTCACCATCAACATTGCGTGCAGCAGCAACCACGGCCTCCCAGACACTGTTCAGAGAGGTGTACTGTTTTCCCTCCTTGTAAATCTCACATTTGATGATGGACCACAGGTTCTCAATGGGGTTCAGATCAGGTGAACAAGGAGGCCATGTCATTAGATTTTCTTCTTTTATACCCTTTCTTGCCAGCCACGCTGTGGAGTACTTGGACGCGTGTGATGGAGCATTGTCCTGCATGAAAATCATGTTTTTCTTGAAGGATGCAGACTTCTTCCTGTACCACTGCTTGAAGAAGGTGTCTTCCAGAAACTGGCAGTAGGACTGGGAGTTGAGCTTGACTCCATCCTCAACCCGAAAAGGCCCCACAAGCTCATCTTTGATGATACCAGCCCAAACCAGTACTCCACCTCCACCTTGCTGGCGTCTGAGTCGGACTGGAGCTCTCTGCCCTTTACCAATCCAGCCACGGGCCCATCCATCTGGCCCATCAAGACTCACTCTCATTTCATCAGTCCATAAAACCTTACAAAAATCAGTCTTGAGATATTTCTTGGCCCAGTCTTGACGTTTCAGCTTGTGTGTCTTGTTCAGTGGTGGTCGTCTTTCAGCCTTTCTTACCTTGGCCATGTCTCTGAGTATTGCACACCTTGTGCTTTTGGGCACTCCAGTGATGTTGCAGCTCTGAAATATGGCCAAACTGGTGGCAAGTGGCATCTTGGCAGCTGCACGCTTGACTTTTCTCAGTTCATGGGCAGTTATTTTGCGCCTTGGTTTTTCCACACGCTTCTTGCGACCCTGTTGACTATTTTGAATGAAACGCTTGATTGTTCGATGATCACGCTTCAGAAGCTTTGCAATTTTAAGAGTGCTGCATCCCTCTGCAAAATATCTCACTATTTTTGACTTTTCTGAGCCTGTCACGTCCTTCTTTTGACCCATTTTGCCAAAGGAAAGGAAGTTGCCTAATAATTATGCACACCTAATATAGGGTGTTGATGTCATTAGACCACACCCCTTCTCATTACAGAGATGCACATCACCTAATATGCTTAATTGGTAGTAGGCTTTCGAGCCTATACAACTTGGAGTAAGACAACATGCATAAAGAGGATGATGTGGTCAAAATACTCATTTGCCTAATAATTCTGCACGCAGTGTATATGGTTTTCCTTCTCTTACTACCTGTATTATTTGTCAGTTTCTAGAGACTACCACAGTCATGTATGTAATGGTAGTCACTATTAGCATGTCTTCTGTTCTGTGAGTTCTCTTTATGATGACATCATCAAAGAGCAGTTACCCACAATAGACAAAACTAATTCTGGCCATACACATGTGATAGCTGTTGGCAGAATACTATCTCCTTCCACCCCCCAAACACATGCCCACTTGGATTGGTTTTGCATGTTAAACTGCAGCATTATTGGCAAAATCAAGTAATCGAATAGCGTAAAGCTATTTAAAAACCTGACCCATTTGTTCAAACTCAAAAAAGTCAGTTTATTTCCACAGATAAGAAAAGTCCCTGATTGTGTTTTATACTCTTGGAATAGATTAAAGTTCTCCCTGCTAGTCTTGTCGTTTTTCTACCCACCTTCTGTGTATTGGGGCTAGTATTCAGCAAAATTTCTCTGTGGTACTGCAAAGATTAACCTTCCCATTGCTTTCTGTTCATCTGCCAACTATGGTGATAATCAGCCTCTCTATTTATTCTAGCCGTTTGACCTCTTTGTCTAAGCTTAGGTTTGTAGCGTCTAGGTAACCAGCTGTAGTACCCCAGACTTGGGGGTACTACAAAAGTTTTTATTGTTGTGCATTGCTTTTAACTGTTTGTTTCCTGGTTATCACTACCAGCAAGGAAGGTATGGCAAAGGTTGGCAGGAACAGGGTTAACCACCCTGTTTTTCCCCTATTGGGAGGAGCAAGCTGGTCCTGCTTCCTGCCAGGAGGTGGAATTTCTGTGTAGCTACAGAGAGGACTAAGCCTGCAGTGCTCCTACTCCTGTTGTAGATTTCTCCAGAGAGAACCGTTACTAAATTGTCTCAAGTATAACCTTGAGAAGGCAAGATGGGATACAATTATTCAAAGATGTTCTATACAACATTTTGGCAATGAAAATATGTCGCATATAAAATGGTTTGGCATTTGCATACAGTGATTAATATTTTTGGTTAAGTTTATATCATTGCCACTGTTTGACTTGGCGTTAAGTTAGATATAATAGCGTTAGTTGTCATCGACAGCAGAACAGTTTATCATTTAAAGGTTTATCAACCTTTTTGTAGCTTTAGGTTTTGAATCATGAATAGGAAATAGTGAAAAAGAAATCATGTAAAAAAAACACCAATTAAATTAAACATAAGCAATGAAGCCATCACAAGATAGATGGACCCCAAGGAGGCCCTCCAATGATTAATTACCATGTAACATATAGTAGATTTTCCAAAAATAGCAGTGGATTATTAATTCCTGTGTTATAAAGCAAGCTGTTCAAAAAAATGGGTTAACAATACGTTTCCTTAGCTTAAGAGATTTTTAGAGGTCAAGTTACAAGCTTCTGTGGAACTACTAAGAATAATGCAGTAAATATCCAGGTGTGAAGCTGAGAAAAATCCGATTTTTATGCTAAAATATGCAAGATTCACAAAATATAATGTAATGTTATATAAATGTAATCCACAGTATTTACAGTAGCAGCAAAATGGATGACATTTTAATAAATTTCATCTACATACTGTAGAACTATTCTGCACTGGAATCTCCACATAACTTGACATGCAGTTCAGATTTTAAATGTGCATGATGTCAATGTACCGTATATTGCAGATACTGTATCTGTAACAGATTTTACCCTTTGCAATGCAAAGGGGGTAATCTATAGTTATGCAGCATTATGTCCACAAATGTTCTCAACAAAATCAGCTCAATACTGGCAGATCTCCTGTGGATTATCTGCTGCTAAGTTCCCATGCACACCACCGTGCCATTTTTTGCGGTCCGCAAACCGGGGATCCGCAAAAAAACAGAAGCCACCCGTGTGCCTTCCACAATTTGCGGAACGGAACGGGCGGCCCATTTTAGACATGCCTATTCTTGTCTGCAAAACGGACAAGAATCCGACATGCTATATTTTTTGGGGGGGGGGGGCCTCGGAACAGGAGCAACGGATGCGGACAGCACACGGAGTGCTGTCCGCATCTTTTACGGCCCCACAGAAACTGCGGCTTGGATGCGGACCTGAAAAACGGTCGTGTGCTTGAGGCCTAAACTGGGCACCTTTATATTTCACATACAAACTCATACTGAGGCTTTATCATGACATTCTACATCAAATGCAGTATTATGGAGGTTGCATTGATTTTAAAGAAGAATAAGGGGGATATTTATCAAGACTGGTGCACCACACATGAATCCCCTGCACTGCCAGACCATGTACTCATCATAAAGTAGGCTCATCATCCAGCAGTAGATGCGCCTAAACTGAAATCTATGGCAGCTACAACCTACATTTACACCAGAAAACTGGGTTAAAAAAGATAAATGGAAAGTGGTGGAGGTCGCCTACAAACACCACTTGTGACTAAACTTACTGAGATGGAAAAGGACCTAGGAATTTTAATAAACAGCAAACTAAGCTGTAGTAACCAGTGTCAGACAGCTGCTGCCAAGGCCAATAAGATAATGGGTTGCATCAGAAGGGGCATAGATGCCCGTGATGAGAACATAGTCCTACCACTTTACAAATCACTAGTCAGACCACACATGGAGTACTGTGTACAGTTCTGGGCTCCTGTAAACAAGGCAGACATAGCAGAGCTGGAGAGGGTCCAGAGGAGGGCAACTAAAGTAATAACTGGAATGGGGCAACTACAGTACCCTGAAAGATTATCAAAATTAGGGTTATTCACTTTAGAAAAAAGACGACTGAGGAGAGATCTAATAACTATGTATAAATATATCAGGGGTCAGTACAGAGATCTATCCCATCATCTATTTATCCCCAGGACTGTGACTGTGATGAGGGGACATCCTCTGCGTCTGGAGGAAAGAAGGTTTGTACACAAACATAGAAGAGGATTCTTTACGGTAAGAGCAGTGAGACTATGGAACTCTCTGCCTGAGGAGGTGGTGATGGTGAGTACAATAAAGGAATTCAAGAGGGGCCTGGATGTATTTCTGGAGTGTAATAATATTACTGGCTATAGCTACTAGAGATGGGTCGTTAATCCAGAGAGTTGGATGGACAGATGTCTTTTTTCGGCCTTATCTACTGTGTTACTATGTTACAATGGTACTATGTCAAATCACTATTTTTCACTGGCACTTACTTCTCTTTATTGTAGTTCTAACGCTGCGGTAAAAGCAGCATCGCCACTACTACAAACAAGCACAAAATGATAAGAATATTTGATGGTTCCGCCCGATACTATCTCACTATTCAACACCATAAACAGAAATGGCCGTGCATACACCGTATTGTTTTCAAGTATGTATTTGCATACCTGCTTCAACTTTGCTGTATTTCTTTTACGCGTGCCTGGTTTCTTGCTGTTCAGTAGGTGTATGTAGTAGCGGGATAAGGAGCACTATGTTCTGTCTTGAAAATGAGCCTGCCCCGGCCGGTGGCAATGCTCAAAGTTTAGCTGCTAGTTTGCTCGAAACCGAGAGCGAACTAGCAGCTAAACTTTGAGCATTGCCACCAGCCAGGGCAGGCTAGTTTTCAAGATAGAACATAGCACTCCTTATCTCGCTACTTACTACATGCACCTACTGAACAGCAAGAAACCAGGCACGCACAAAAGAAATACAGCAAAGTTGAAGCAGGTATGCACTTACATACTTGAAAACAATACGGTGTATGCACGGCCACTTCTGTTTATAGTGTTGAATAGTGAGATAGTATTGTGTGGAACCATAAAATATTCTTAGTCACAATGGTGTTTAAAAAGTCCCAAACATGGGGTTTGTAAATTGTCCTGACGAAGGGGGCGCTTCGCCCTTGAAACGCGTTGACTTGAACTCAATAAAAGAATATTACTAATCTTGAGGATTGATCTATATGCCAGCAGCGCCGGAAAGTGGTCTCACACTTTTATGATCTTCTGTAAACATGGGGTTTGCAACTTTTTTTTTACCAGAAAAATGGTGTAGTGACAGGGGCGGACTGGCCATAGACCCTACAGGGAAATTTCTGGGTGGGCCAACCCCCCTATGCTACTGGCCAGTGACCACACAGACCTTTCTGAATTCAACTGCTGTGGATTGCATCTCACCTCCTAAGGCCTCCTGCTCCATATCTTAATAAGAGAGAACTGTAGAAGGACAGAAAATGGCAGCTATTGATGGCCACCACAGAGGGACAGCTTTTGGGACAATATATTGTGCTACACTGTGGTATTTGGTTCTGTTGGGACAGTATTGCACATTTGCACTATGGTATTGCTAACCCCACCTACTTATGTTGCCCTCCTGCGTTCTATCAATTTGGACCCCCCTACAACAATGGGCCACTTTTATTTATTTTTTCAAGGGCCACTTTAAGTTCCCAGTCCGTCCCTGTGTAGTGAGGTGATAAATCTATCTATAATGCTTGGTATGGTACCACATAAGAACCCATGTTCTACTGTTAGGTGGGGACCTGGACTCTTCTCAAGCAAAGAGGTGCTTTGAGACCTCAGCAAAACTGCTGTTCTGATGCACTGCCATTCTGATGTGAGGTAGGTGTAGGTGCCAACCCTGCTGATACTGTTGATGCACCAGAACAATGAATATAGGAGGAGAGGGAGTCATTCTCCTTGCCAAAGTGCCTTGAGAGAAAAAGGCAAGATAAGGAAATGCCCTGGGCCATGTGTCAGCCCCTGGGAAAACTGGAGCACTGGGCAAGTATGATAGCCTGCAACTAGAATGGAGACCCCAAGCTAAGGGGAAGTTAACTGCCACTGAGGTAGCTGAGATAGCTCTGGAACACGTCTGGCTACTATACTGTTCACATTGGAGTGATATATAGTGTGCTATCTGCCAACATCATAGAGAAAGGGTGATTAAATTACAAGTCCAGCTGTGGACTTACTGCTTCCCTCAAGCATATCAACTACACAGATTGGAGATTATGGAGTGAAGGAGATTCCAGCAACATGTGCACATCACTCAAACAGTGCTGCCAGTCCAGAGGCAGTAAGGAGTGCATTGTAGCGCTATTTACAACAGTCATCACTAGTATCTGGTTTCATACACCTCACATGGATGCGGACCTATTGACTTGAATGGCTCAAGATAGGCGTGGAGCAGAGGCACCGATCGGAAGTTCACAAATAGAGATAAGCGAAGTTTGGAAAAATTAGATTCGGACAATTCGCCAAAGTTCGGCAAGAAATTGGATTTTTCCGGATTAATTTGTCACGAAATTGCAATCAATCTGGTATGCTCAGGTCACTCTGACTAATCATATGCATCCCATTTGGTGACCCAATTTCAGTGTGAAGGCTTGGAACTTAAACTGCAGTGAAAGTGCAGGGAGAGGGTATTGCCGTGTGCATTATGTTGTAGTACACCTACATTCATAGTTAATCCATTCTGTAGGTACTGTGCTATCAGTATTACAGGCAGTTGTAATTTATCACCATCTTCATTACTGTGCAGGGCACCAAGATTCATAGCTAATCCCTTAGCTGTTAGCTGTGGAATTACTACAGTATTACAGGGCAATAAAACGATTGGGTCTAATTTATCACTGTGGACGTAAAGAGGACCTTTCATCTGGCAAAACATTGTGAACTAAATGTCATGATCTGTACAGCGGCGCCCAGGGATCTCACTGCACTTATTATCCCTGGGCGCCGCTCTGTTCTCCTGCTATGCCCTCCGGTATGTTCGGTCACTTGGTTATAGTAGGAGGAGACTGCCCTTGTTCTCCTGGGTGTCTGCTTTTCCCAGGCTGTAGCGCTGGCCAATCGCAGCGCAGAGCTCGCAGTCTGGGAGAAAAAAAACTCCCAGGCTGTGAGCTCTGCGCTGCGATTGGCCAGTGCTACAGCCTGGGAGAAGCAGACACCCAGGAGAACAAGGGCAGTCTCCTCCTACTATAACCAAGTCCCCTAAGTCACCGCTTACTATAACCAAGTGACTGAACATAACGGAGGGCATAGCAGGAGAATGGAGCGGCGCCCAGGGATAATAATAAGTGCAGTGAGATCCCTGGGCGCCGCTTTACAGATCATAACACTTGTTCACACAGTTCACAATGTTTTGCCAGATGAAAGGTCCTCTTTAACGGTGCAGTGCCTCAAGTTTCAAGTAGTAGCCACATGACAGAGTGAGGACAGTGGCAGCAGCGACAATAGTGACCCAATGACAGAGTGGGGACAGTGGTGGCAGCAGCAAGGTAAGGCTGTGTTAACATCGCTGTTTATGTTTCCATTCTTCTGATCTGTCAGAAGAATATAAGAAAATAAAAATTATGTATTTTGAGCATCCATAAAGCTTCTTTGAGACGGTCAGTATTTTGTCAGTGGTTTGCATCAGTATTTGAGCAGTAATTGTAAGCCAAAAACAGGAGTGGGTCCAAAACAGAGATAAAATGTAATGTTATTATTTGCATCTCATCAGTTTTTTCGACTCACTCCTGCTTTTGGCTTACGAATTCTGATAAAATACTGAGGAAAAACTCTGACCAAACACTGACAAAAGGAATGTATTAGCTATGATGAATTTGGGTCGAGTTGGTGGAGAGATTTGCTTGGTTCATTTCAATAACCAACAGGACTCTCCGTGCTAAATAGTTATTTGACCACAGGTGGTCAAATCACTAGCAACAGCCCAATTTTAGTCACCATATTATATGGTAGCTACTTTTCAGGCTCCTGTCCCTTATGGCAATAATCCAGCTGCCATATTTGATCCATCCAGCAAGTTCGGCCCACCCGGTTTTAGCCCAAATACAAGGAGTTATTTGACCTCAGGCGGTCCATGTCCAACATCTTCCAAGGACAAGTGGCATTCAACAATAACAGGTCTGTGATGCCCTTAGATGTCCGTGGCTGCTACACTGAAGGGATCGCTGTGTTTATCCTTTGCCGACAGGTGCAGGTAACTAGCTCAACGCCGTTCGTAATAAGGACCAGGGATAGCAAATAGAGATGAGCAAAGTTAAAAAAAATTAGATTTGGACGCTTTGTCGAATTAATCAAGTAAATTACTTCATTATAAATTAATTTGTCATGAAACGCATTAAATAAGGTATATCCAGGCCTTTTAATGTGAACAGTATATTTAGGTCGGTGGCCAGGCATTTAAAAATGGCACCATGGCTGCCGGGTGTCTACTATTTTAAAGAGTAAACTACAGATTGGCGTGGTATTAAAAAGTAGGAAGTGCTCAACCCCATATGCAGTAGTTCATCTATACAGGGGAGGAAGATCCTGCCCTTGTGGTCTTCTGCTAATGGCAATCCCCAGCAAAAATGCATACAATGGAGGATGCCTACAGTGGACCACAAGTACCACAATGGACATCCTACACAGAATAGCAAATGTGTGGATGTAATAAACAGTAAAAATAATATAACAAAAACAAAGACAGGTGCACACTGCAGTCGTACTAACCCTCGTACTGGTGTAAAATTGAGAGATTAGCCAACATATCCTGCTTGGAGGACATGTCTGAGCCCGAGCACTGTGCCAAGGTTTCTCAAGTAGCTCGGGACCTAACGCTAAACCTACCTCGGCCATATGGGCAATACCAGGAGCCAGTTGGCAAATTACAGGAGCGCAAGGTCTGACTCACAGTAAATCTCCCAGTTACCTCCAGCATGCGACCATGCATACAGTGGGAGGAGGGAGAGAGCTCTGAGCCCCACCTAAGACTGGCTGATATAGCCCTGGCCTCACATGTGCACCAGAATGCTGCCTGTGGATGGAAATAAAGGCACATTCAGACTAGGAGGTGCTCGGGCTCAGACATTTCCTCCAAGCAGGATATGTTGGCTAATCTCTCAATTTTACACCAGTACTAGGGTTATTTTAAAGAGTAGACACCCAGCACTAATGTGTGCTACCGGCAGTAATGGTGGCCGCGAACTTGTAATCCATCAGATGCTGTTACCCTAACAAGCGACAGCCCCTCTTTGCTCATATAAAACTAGTTTTCAGGCCCCTGTCCCTTATGGCAAATAATGAAGCGGCCATGTTTGATTCATCTGGTTTTAACCATAATACAATTTGAAAGATAAATACCAGTCTGTTTATAATATAGGGAGGGATCCCGGACCTTATGGAGGGATCCGCATAGTTTAAAATTCTGTTACATTGCACAGTGACGGAGAATTTTATTAAAATTCATCATAGTGGTGCAGACTAAAATTTTAACATATTAGCTGTGACGAATTTCATTCCATTAGGTGGACAATTTGTGTGGTTCCTTCCGATTAAGACCCGTATCCTCCGTGCTAACTGCCTATTTGACCCCAGGCGGACTGCGTCCAACTTCCTGGAGGGCCAAGTGGAGTTCAACACTATGTGTTCTGTGATGCCCTTACATGTCCTGGGCTGCACACTCTATACTGAAGGATCTCCATGTGTCTACCCTTTGCCGATAGGTACGGGTTGAACGTTCAACGACATTTGTGATAGGGATCGGCGATTGTAATACTGGAGCCGAGAAATTTATTTGGTAAAAGACTAATTTATTTGCTAAAAGAATAATTTTTTTTTCACTACAAGACAAGAATAATTTTTCTGTTAAGAAAAAAAAATATTTTTCTGCCACAAAACAACAATCAACTGCTGGGCAACCCTGCTGTGCAAAGAATCAATTTATTTGCACTGCGACACTGCACACTGACCTGCAATTGTCACAATTTTCACTAACGGGACATATTAGGTATGCATTTCTTGGCACTGCATAGTGATGTAGAATTTGAAAAAAAATTGAGGTGGCAGTCATAGTGACGCAGTATAACATTTTTGCTAACAGAATAATGTTTTATTTCATAGAAAATTTTTTTGCTTTACAAATACAAATTTGATGGGATGGTGCCAGCAACAGTAGTGCCAGTAGTATTTATAATACAGGACCCTACTGAGGCCCTGTCATTGGAATGAGTACACTTTACACCATGCAAAGACAATCTACTCAAGGGCAACTCTGCTGTGCTAAGAATTTATTTGCAATGTCCACATGGTGTTAAACCGCTCTGCAATACTAAATCACAGTAACTGTTTGTCTATTAATCAATGTGGACATGCCACAAACAGTAGAACAGATGAAGATTGGCCATAGAACCTACAGGGAAATTTCCCAGTGGGCCGATGCTCAGAGGGCCACTCAAGCCACAGATGCCCTCCTAAACTCAACTGTATAACTGTCCTCATGATGGTGATACAGTTGAATACTGTGGTTGGTGCAGCAGTCCCAATGATATTTGGTTCTGCTGGGGCAGTATTCTGTGCGGCACTATGGTAATACAGGCCCCACCTACTTCTGTTGTCCCTGCCTACTTGTTTTGGCCCGTCTTATGTCAAATTGGACCTGCCTACAATATGGGGCCACTTTTTTTTTTTCAGAGCCACTTTAAGTTCCCACTCCGCCCCTGCAGTAGAATGAGACAGGTCTATCACCCCACTTTGTGAATCAGGGCCTAATAGAATTGCTTTTCTATTAATCAATGTGGACACACCACAAACAGTATAATGAGACAGGTGTATCAACCCAATTTGTGAATCAGAGACTGACAATATTGCTTATCTATTAATCAATGTGGGCACATCACAAACAGTAGAATGAGACAGGTGTATCATCCCAGTTTATGAATCAGGGACTAATAGAATTGGTTTTATATTGATCAATGTGGACACTGTCCGGGGTCCGCAGCTCGGGCATGGATGGCTTACATTTGTGTGAATGCACCCTTATCTGGTTCGATGTACCGCATAAGCTAGCACTATTGAACAATTATTTATTATATGAATACAACAACCAGTATTATTGCAGACTAAATCATCATCACATTAGTCATCATCGCTATCTGGTTTTATTTACATATAAAGAGCCATCATCTGTTGCAATAATATTACAACTAGTGCTACTACGGCAGCATTTGGTTATGTATATCGTGCAGCATAATAGTTACCTGTACTGTATATATGAAGCAATGTATTATATGTGAAGAGGACTTTTGTGCGATATAACAGATCATGGTAATCACCAATATTTAACCCTGTTCATTTTTGGAACAATATATGAACTTGGGGAGACTTATCAATAACATCGAAAAATTATCTTAATAGCTTCAGTGAAATAAAATGTATATGATATATATTTTTAAGTTACCTGCAGCCACGCAGCAGATTTTTGGACCAGGATATGTTTTCTACTTAGTTGTTTTTATTTTAAGGTCATGTTCAAATTGAATTGTTTTATTATATTTTTTTTATACATATTTTATATTAATATATATATTATTTAAGGTAAAAGGAATTTTTGGTAAGCCGTCTTTTTTCTTTTACACATTTATTCTCCTTTGCTGAATACGAGTAATCATTAATATCTGTGCCCATAAATTACTTCCATATATCAACTAGGATTGGTGAGCCATCCTTTGTTTTATTCTATTAACTGCCAGATGTATATATTTTTTTTTTTTATGCATGTTCTATGTAAATATATTTTTAATGTTACTCATGGTTTTTCTGTTTCCATATGTCTTCAGATCCTTTAAGCCTCTATAGACCATGTTTCTTTTGAGAGTAGGCACTCGAAGTGCTAACATATGGTGCCTTCATGAAGTACTATTAGCTTTTTTATCCTTAGTATCTTGATTTTCATTAGCACTTGACCTAATTTGTTAGAATTCACAACCAATTTTACTAACAGTAACAAAAAGAGTGTTTTTCCCCTCAAAATGATAATACTTAGTGTACAGTTGCAATAAAAAGTATGTGAACCCTTTTGAATGATATGGATTTCTGCACAAATTGGTCATACAATGTGATCTGATCTTCATCTAAGTCACAACAATAGACAATCACAGTCTGCTTAAACTAATAACACACAAATAATTAAATGTTACCATGTTTTTATTGAACACACCATGTAAACATTCACAGTTCAGGTGGAAAAAGTATGTGAACCCTTGGATTTAATAACTGGTTGAACCTCCTTTGGCAGCAATAACTTCAACCAAATGTTTCCTGTAGTTGCAGCTCAGACGTGCACAACGGTCAGGAGTAATTCTTGACCATTCCTCTTTACAGAACTGTTTCAGTTCAGCAATATTCTTGGGATGTCTGGTGTGAATCGCTTTCTTGAGGTCATGCCACAGCATCTCAATAGGGTTGAGGTCAGGACTCTGACTGGGCCACTCCAGAAGGCGTATTTTCTTCTGTTTAAGCCATTCTGTTGTTGATTTACTTCTATGCTTTGGGTCGTTGTCCTGTTGCAACACCCATCTTCTGTTGAGCTTCAGCTGGTAGACAGATGGCCTTAAGTTCTCCTGCAAAATGTCTTGATAAACTTGGGACTTCATTTTTCCTTTAATGATAGCAATCCGACCAGACCCTGATGCAGCAAAGCAGCCCCAAACCATGATGCCCCCACCACCATACTTCACAGTTGGAATGAGGTTTTGATGTTGGTGTGCTGTGCCTCTTTTTTTCCACACATAGTGTTGTGTGTTTCTTCCAAACAACTCAACTTTGGTTTCATCTGTCCACAGAATATTTTGCCAGTACTGCTGTGGAACATCAAGGTACTCTTGTGCAAACTGTAAACGTGCAGCAATGTTTTTTTTGGACAGCAGTGGCTTCCTCTGTGGTATCTTCCCATGAAATCCATTCTTGTTTAGTGTTTTACGTATCGTAGATTCGCTAACAGGGATGTTAGCATATACCAGAGACTTTTGTAAGTCTTTAGCTGACACTCTAGGATTCTTCTTCACCTCATTGAGCAGTCTGAGCTGTGCTATTGCAGTCATCTTTACAGGACGGCCACTCCTAGGGAGAGTAGCAGCAGTACTGAACTTTCTCCATTTATTGACAATTTGTCTTACCATGGACTGATGAACAGCAAGGCTTTTGGAGATACTTTTATAACCCTTTTCAGCTTTATGCAAGTCAACAATTCTTAATTGTAGGTCTTCTGAGAGATCTTTTGTGCGAGGCATCATTCACATCAGGCAATGCTTCTTGTGAAAAGCAAACCCAGAACTGGTGTGTGTTTTTTATAGGGAAAGGCAGCTGTAACCAACACCTCCAATCTCCTCTCATTGATTGGATTCCAGTTGGCTGACACCTCACTCCAATTAGCTCTTGGAGATGTCATTAGTCTAGGGGTTCACATACTTTTTCCACCTGAACTGTGAATGTTTACATGGTGTGTTCAATAAAAACATGGTAACATTTACTTATTTGTGTGTTATTAGTTTAAGCAGACTGTGATTGTCTATTGTTGTGACTTAGATGAAGATCAGATCACATTTTATGACCAATTTGTGCAGAAATCCATATCATTCCAAAGGGTTCACATACTTTTTATTGTAACTATATTTGGTGAAAGTTTTCAAACAAACATTTATGGGATTCACAAATTATGTTCAGTTTATAAGCTAGTTATATGTATACAAAAATCTATAAGATGAGTAAATAACCTCCTTACTAGTGTTGGGCGCGAATATTCGAATAGCGAATATTAACCACCTCAGCCCCCAGTGCTTAAACACCCTGAAAGACCAGGCCACTTTTTACACTTCTGACCTACACTACTTTCACCGTTTATTGCTCGGTCATGCAACTTACCACCCAAATGAATTTTACCTCCTTTTCTTCTCACTAATAGAGCTTTCATTTGGTGGTATTTCATTGCTGCTGACATTTTTACTTTTTTTGTTATTAATCGAAATTTAACAATTTTTTTGCAAAAAAATGACATTTTTCACTTTCAGTTGTAAAATTTTGCAAAAAAAAACGACATCCATATATAAATTTTGCTCTAAATTTATTGTTCTACATGTCTTTGATAAAAAAAAAATGTTTGGGTAAAAAAAAATGGTTTGGGTAAAAGTTATAGCGTTTACAAACTATGGTACAAAAATGTGAATTTCCGCTTTTTGAAGCAGCTCTGACTTTCTGAGCACCTGTCATGTTTCCTGAGGTTCTACAATGGCCAGACAGTACAAACACCCCACAAATGACCCCATTTCGGAAAGTACACACCCTAAGGTATTCGCTGATGGGCATAGTGAGTTCATAGAACTTTTTATTTTTTGTCACAAGTTAGTGGAAAATGATGATTTTTCTTTTTTTTTTCTTTTCTTACAAAGTCTCATATTCCACTAACTTGTGACAAAAAATAAAAACTTCTATGAACTCACTATGCCCATCACGAAATACCTTGGGGTCTCTTCTTTCCAAAATGGGGTCACTTGTGGGGTGGTTATACTGCCCTGGCATTCTAGGGGCCCAAATGTGTGGTAAGGAGTTTGAAATCAAATTCTGTAAAAAATGACCTGTGAAATCCGAAAGGTGCTCTTTGGAATATGGGCCCCTTTGCCCACCTAGGCTGCAAAAAAGTGTCACACATCTGGTATCTCCGTACTCAGGAGAAGGTGGGGAATGTGTTTTGGCATGTCATTTTATATATACCCATGCTGGGTGAGAGAAATATCTTGGTCAAATGCCAACTTTGTATAAAAAAATGGGAAAAGTTGTCTTTTGCCAAGATATTTCTCTCACCCAGCATGGGTATATGTAAAACGACACCCCAAAAACACATTCCCCAACTTCTCCTGAGTACGGAGATACCAGATGTGTGACACTTTTTTGCAGCCTAGGTGGGCAAAGGGGCCCATATTCCAAAGAGCACCTTTCGGATTTCACAGGTCATTTTTTACAGAATTTGATTTCAAACTCCTTACCACACATTTGGGCCCTTAGAATGCCAGGGCAGTATAACTACCCCACAAGTGACCCCATTTTGGAAAGAAGACACCCCAAGGTATTCCGTGAGGGGCATGGCAAGTTCCTAGAATTTTTTATTTTTTGTCACAAGTTAGTGGAAAATTATGATTTTTTTTTTTTTTTTCATACAAAGTCTCATATTCCACTAACTTGTGACAAAAAATAAAAACTTCCATGAACTCACTATGCCCATCAGCGAATACCTTGGGGTCTCTTCTTTCCAAAATGGGGTCACTTGTGGGGTAGTTATACTGCCCTGGCATTCTAGGGGCCCAAATGTGTGGTAAGGAGTTTGAAATCAAATTCTCTAAAAAATGACCTGTGAAATCCGAAAGGTGCTCTTTGGAATATGGGCCCCTTTGCCCACCTAGGCTGCAAAAAAGTGTCACACATCTGGTATCTCCGTACTCAGGAGAAGTTGAGGAATGTGTTTTGGGGTGTCTTTTTACATATACCCATGCTGGGTGAGATAAATATCTTGGTCAAATGCCAACTTTGTATAAAAAAATGGGAAAAGTTGTCTTTTGCCAAGATATTTCTCTCACCCAGCATGGGTATATGTAAAACGACACCCCAAAAACACATTCCCCAACTTCTCCTGAGTACGGAGATACCAGATGTGTGACACTTTTTTGCAGCCTAGGTGGGCAAAGGGGCCCATATTCCAAAGAGCACCTTTCGGATTTCACAGGTCATTTTTTACAGAATTTGATTTCAAACTCCTTACCACACATTTGGGCCCTTAGAATGCCAGGGCAGTATAACTACCCCACAAGTGACCCCATTTTGGAAAGAAGACACCCCAAGGTATTCCGCGAGGGGCATGGCAAGTTCCTAGAATTTTTTATTTTTTGTCACAAGTTAGTGGAAAATTATGATTTTTTTTTTTTTTTTTCATACAAAGTCTCATATTCCACTAACTTGTGACAAAAAATAAAAACTTCCATGAACTCACTATGCCCATCAGCGAATACCTTGGGGTCTCTTCTTTCCAAAATGGGGTCACTTGTGGGGTAGTTATACTGCCCTGGCATTCTAGGGGCCCAAATGTGTGGTAAGGAGTTTGAAATCAAATTCTCTAAAAAATGACCTGTGAAATCCGAAAGGTGCTCTTTGGAATATGGGCCCCTTTGCCCACCTAGGCTGCAAAAAAGTGTCACACATCTGGTATCTCCGTACTCAGGAGAAGTTGAGGAATGTGTTTTGTGGTGTCTTTTTACATATACCCATGCTGGGTGAGATAAATATCTTGGTCAAATGCCAACTTTGTATAAAAAAATGGGAAAAGTTGTCTTTTGCCAAGATATTTCTCTCACCCAGCATGGGTATATGTAAAATGACACCCCAAAACACATTCCCCAACTTCTCCTGAGAACGGAGATACCAGATGTGTGACACTTTTTTGCAGCCTAGGTGGGCAAAGGGTCCCATATTCCAAAGAGCACCTTTCGGATTTCACAGGTCATTTTTTACAGAATTTGATTTCAAACTCCTTACCACACATTTGGGCCCCTAGAATGCCAGGGCAGTATAACTACACCACAAGTGACCCCATTTTGGAAAGAAGACACCCCAAGGTATTCCGTGAGGGGCATGGCAAGTTCCTAGAATTTTTTATTTTTTGTCACAAGTTAGTGGAAAATGATGATTTTTTTTTTTTTCATACAAAGTCTCATATTCCACTAACTTGTGACAAAAAATAAAAACTTCCATGAACTCACTATGCCCATCAGCGAATACCTTGGGGTCTCTTCTTTCCAAAATGGGGTCACTTGTGGGGTAGTTATACTGCCCTGGCATTCTAGGGGCCCAAATGTGTGGTAAGGAGTTTGAAATCAAATTCTGTAAAAAATGACCTGTGAAATCCGAAAGGTGCTCTTTGGAATATGGGCCCCTTTGCCCACCTAGGCTGCAAAAAAGTGTCACACATCTGGTATCTCCGTACTCAGGAGAAGTTGAGGAATGTGTTTTGGGGTGTCATTTTACATATACCCATGCTGGGTGAGAGAAATATCTTGGTCAAATGCCAACTTTGTATAAAAAAATGGGAAAAGTTGTCTTTTGCCAAGATATTTATCTCACCCAGCATGGGTATATGTAAAATGACACCCCAAAACACATTCCCCAACTTCTCCTGAGTACGGAGATACCAGATGTGTGACACTTTTTTGCAGCCTAGGTGGGCAAAGGGGCCCATATTCCAAAGAGCACCTTTCGGATTTCACTGGTCATTTTTTAGAGAATTTGATTTCAAACTCCTTACCACACATTTGGGCCCCTAGAATGCCAGGGCAGTATAACTACCCCACAAGTGACCCCATTTTGGAAAGAAGAGACCCCAAGGTATTCGCTGATGGGCATAGTGAGTTCATGGAAGTTTTTATTTTTTGTCACAAGTTAGTGGAATATGAGACTTTGTATGAAAAAATAAAAAAATAAAAAAAAATCAGCATTTTCCACTAACTTGTGACAAAAAATAAAAAATTCTAGGAACTCGCCATGCCGCTCACGGAATACCTTGGGGTGTCTTCTTTCCAAAATGGGGTCACTTGTGGGGTAGTTATACTGCCCTGGCATTTTCCAGGGGCCCTAATGTGTGGTAAGTAGGTAAATGACCTGTGAAATCCTAAAGGTGCTCTTTGGAATATGGGCCCCTTTGCCCACCTAGGCTGCAAAAAAGTGTCACACATGTGGTATCGCCGTATTCAGGAGAAGTTGGGGAATGTGTTTTGGGGTGTCATTTTACATATACCCTTGCTGGGTGAGAGAAATATCTTGACAAAAGACAACTTTTCCCATTTTTTTTATACAAAGTTGGCATTTGACCAAGATATTTCTCTCACCCAGCATGGGTATATGTAAAATGACACCCCAAAACACATTCCCCAACTTCTCCTGAGTACGGCGATACCAGATGTGTGACACTTTTTTGCAGCCTAGATGCGCAAAGGTGCCCAAATTCCTTTTAGGAGGGCATTTTTAGACATTTGGATACCAGACTTCTTCTCACGCTTTGGGGCCCCTAGAATGCCTGGGCAGTATAAATACCCCACATGTGACCCCATTTTGGAAAGAAGACACCCCAAGGTATTCAATGAGGGGCATGGCGAGTTCATAGAAATTTTTTTTTTTTGGCACAAGTTAGCGGAAATTGATATTTTTAATTTTTTTCTCACAAAGTCTCCCGTTCCGCTAACTTGGGACAAAAATTTAAATCTTTCATGGACTCAATATGCCCCTCACGGAATACCTGGGGGTGTCTTCTTTCCGAAATGGGGTCACATGTGGGTATTTATACTGCCCTGGCATTCTAGGGGCCCTAAAGCGTGAGAAGAAGTCTGGAATATAAATGTCTAAAAAATTTTACGCATTTGGATTCCGTGAGGGGTATGGTGAGTTCATGTGAGATTTTATTTTTTGACACAAGTTAGTGGAATATGAGACTTTGTAAGAAAAAAAAAAAATAATTCCGCTAACTTGGGCCAAAAAAATGTCTGAATGGAGCCTGACAGGGGGGGTGATCAATGACAGGGGTGTGATCAATGACAGGGGGGTGATCAATGACAGGGGGGTGATCAATGACAGGGGGGTGATCAGGGAGTCTATATGGGGTGATCACCACAGTCATTGATCATGCCCCTGTAAGGCTTCATTCAGACGTCTGGATGCGTTTTGCGGATCCGATCCATCTATCAGTGCATCCGTAAAAATCATGCGGACATCTGAATGGAGCTTTACAGGGGGATAATCAATGACAGGGGGGTGATCAGGGAGTCTATATGGGGTGATAACCACAGTCATTGATCACGCCCGTGTAAGGCTTCATTCAGACGTCCGGATGCGGTTTGTGGATCCGATCCATCTATCAGTGGATCCGTAAAAATCATGCGGACGTCTGAATGGAGCCTTACAGGGGGGTAATCAATGACAGGGGGGTAATCAATGACAGGGGGGTGATCAGGGAGTCTATATGGGGTGATCACCACAGTCATTGATCACGCCCCTGTAAGGCTTCATTCAGACGTCCGGATGCGTTTTGCGGATCCGATCCATCTATCAGTGCATCCGTAAAAATCATGCGGACATCTGAATGGAGCTCTACAGGGGGGTAATCAATGACAGGGGGGTGATCAGGGAGTCTATATGGGGTGATAACCACAGTCATTGATCATGCCCCTGTAAGGCTTCATTCAGACGTCCGTATGCGTTTTGCGGATCCGATCCATCTATCAGTGCATCCGTAAAAATCATGCAGACATCTGAATGGAGCTTTACAGGGGGGTGATCAATGACAGGGGTGTAATCAATGACAGGGGGGTGATCAGGGAGTCTATATGGGGTGATCACCATAGTCATTGATCACGCCCCTGTAAGGCTTCATTCAGACGTCCGGATGCGTTTTGCGGATCCGATCCATCTATCAGTGCATCCGTAAAAATCATGCGGACATCTGAATGGAGCTTTACAGGGGGGTAATCAATGACAGGGGGGTAATCAGGGAGTCTATATGGGGTGATAACCACAGTCATTGATCATGCCCCTGTAAGGCTTCATTCAGACGTCCGTATGCGTTTTGCGGATCCGATCCATCTATCAGTGCATCCGTAAAAATCATGCGGACATCTGAATGGAGCTTTACAGGGGGGTGATCAATGACAGGGGTGTAATCAATGACAGGGGGGTGATCAGGGAGTCTATATGGGGTGATCACCACAGTCATTGATCATGCCCCTGTAAGGCTTCATTCAGACGTCCGGATGCGTTTTGCGGATCCGATCCATCTATCAGTGGATCCGTAAAAATCATGCGGACGTCTGAATGGAGCTTTACAGGAGGGTGATCAATGACAGGGGGGTAATCAATGACAGGGGGGTGATCAGGGAGTCTATATGGGGTGATCACCACAGTCATTGATCACGCCCCTGTAAGGCTTCATTCAGACGTCCGGATGCGTTTTGCGGATCCGATCCATCTATCAGTGCATCCGTAAAAATCATGCGGACATCTGAATGGAGCTTTACAGGGGGGTAATCAATGACAGGGGGGTAATCAATGACAGGGGTGTAATCAATGACAGGGGGGTGATCAGGGAGTCTATATGGGGTGATAACCACAGTCATTGATCATGCCCCTGTAAGGCTTCATTCAGACGTCCGTATGCATTTTGCGGATCCGATCCATCTATCAGTGCATCCGTAAAAATCATGCGGACATCTGAATGGAGCTTTACAGGGGGGTGATCAATGACAGGGGTGTAATCAATGACAGGGGGGTGATCAGGGAGTCTATATGGGGTGATCACCACAGTCATTGAACATGCCCCTGTAAGGCTTCATTCAGACGTCCGGATGCGTTTTGCGGATCCGATCCATCTATCAGTGCATCCGTAAAAATCATGCGGACATCTGAATGGAGCTTTACAGGGGGGTAATCAATGACAGGGGGGTGATCAGGGAGTCTATATGGGGTGATCACCACAGTCATTGATCATGCCCCTGTAAGGCTTCATTCAGACGTCCGGATGCGTTTTGCGGATCCGATCCATCTATCAGTGCATCCGTAAAAATCATGCGGACATCTGAATGGAGCTTTACAGGGGGGTGATCAGGGAGTCTATATGGGGTGATCACCACAGTCATTGATCATGCCCCTGTAAGGCTTCATTCAGACGTCCGGATGCGTTTTGCGGATCCCATCCATCTATCAGTGGATCCGTAAAAATCATGCGGACGTCTGAATGGAGCTTTACAGGGGGGTGATCAATGACAGGGGGGTAATCAATGACAGGGGGGTGATCAGGGAGTCTATATGGGGTGATCACCACAGTCATTGATCACGCCCCTGTAAGGCTTCATTCAGACGTCCGGATGCGTTTTGCGGATTCGATCCATCTATCAGTGGATCCGTAAAAATCATGCGGACGTCTGAATGGAGCTTTACAGGGGGGTGATCAATGACAGGGGGGTGATCAATGACAGGGGGGTAATCAATGACAGGGGGTGATCAGGGAGTCTATATGGGGTGATCAGGGGCTAATAAGGGGTTAATAAGTGACGGGGGGGGTGTAGTGTAGTGTAGTGGTGCTTGGTGCTACTTTACTGAGCTACCTGTGTCCTCTGGTGGTCGATCCAAACAAAGGGGACCACCAGAGGACCAGGTAGCAGGTATATTAGACGCTGTTATCACAACAGCGTCTTATATACCTGTTAGGGGTTAAAAAAAACACATCTCCAGCCTGCCAGCGAACGATCGCCGCTGGCAGGCTGGAGATCAACTCTCTTACCTTCCGTTCCTGTGAGCGCGCGCGCCTGTGTGCGCGCGTTCACAGGAAATCTCGCGTCTCGCGAGAGGACGCGCCGGCGCGTCCAGGAGGAATGAATCAACCACCTCCAGGACGCGTCTGTGCGTACAGCGGTCCGGAGGTGGTTAATCACGAATATCGTCACTTTGAGAATTCGCGAATATTTAGAATATAGTGATACATATTTGTAATTTCGAGTATTCTAGATTTTTTTTTCCATCAGTAACCTCCCTTCTTGCTTGTGGGCCAATGAAAAGGCTGCAATGTCTTTGTCTGAGCTTAGCAACATCCCTAGCAACCAATAGGAAAGTTGCCTACTAGCATCCCTTGTATGCAGTATTTTGCAGATCTGAGAGAGACAGCAGTGTTATTGCTGTGCTCTGTGCTATCCTGTGTCATTACATTAGATAGTTAGTTAGCTTATATATATAATACAGATAGTTAGTGGGAGATAGTCAGTGTAGGTTAGATAGTGATATAGTGTAGCTGCTAGGTTCTGCTGTCCATACATACATGCTACATAGTACCCACCATAATGTGTCCCAGAATAAAATGCTACTGTACAGAGCCCCCCATATAAAATACCCCTTCTTTGTGGCCTCAGTAGATGCCACTATAGTGCCCACCAATAATGTGCCAGTAATAAGTGCCCCCAAAAATGTGCCAGTAATAAGTGCCCCCAATCATGTGCCAGTAAAATGTGCCCCCAATCATGTGCCAGTAAAATGTGCCCCCATAGATGCCCGACAAATCATGTGCCAGTAACAAGAGCACCCCCATCATGTGCCAGTAATAAGAGCCCCCCATCACATGCCAGTAGCAAGAGCCCCCACATCATGTGCCAGTAACAAGAGCCCCCCAATCATGTGCCAGTAACAAGAGGCCCCCCTAATGTGCCAGTAACAAGAACCCCCCTAATGTGCCAGTAACAAGAGGCCCCCTAATGTGCCAGTAACAAGAGCCCCCCAATCATGTGTCAGTAACAAGAGCCCCCAATCATGTGCCAGTGACAAGAGCCCCCCAATCATGTGCCAGTGAAAAGATACCCCCAATCATGTGCCAATAACAAGAGCCCCCCAATCATGTGCCAGTAACAAGAGTCCCCCCAATCATGTGCCAGTAACAAGAGGCCCCCCTAATGTGCCAGTAACAAGAACCCCCCTAATGTGCCAGTAACAAGAGGCCCCCCTAATGTGCCAGTAACAAGAGGCCGCCCCTAATGTGCCAGTAGCAAGAGGCCCCCCCCAATGTGCCAGTAACAAGAGGCCCCCCTAATGTGCCAGTAACAAGAGGCCCCCCTAATGTGCCAGTAACAGGAGGCTCCCCTAATGTGCCAGTAACACAAGGCCCCCCTAATGTGCCAGTAACAAGAGGCCCCCCTAATGTGCCAGTAACAAGAGGCCCTACTAATTTGCCAGTAACAAGAGGCCCCCCTAATGTGCCAGTAACACAAGGCCCCCCTAATGTGTATCACTAATTGGGGTATGGAAGGAGTTGGGAACGAGCTCTATATGGCATTCAGAAGGATCCTAGCGGGTGTCCTTAGCCTTTTGACCATTTCTCATGGTTCTTAAGCTAGTCTCTCTAAATGCCAAGGGGCTAAATAGCCCTCAGAAGAGGTCTTATATGTGGTCAGAAGCACTTGATCTCAAAGCTGATATATTATGTGCGCAGGAGTCTCATATAGTATGCAAAGATGCGCATAGGATTAAACATCATCTATTCCCACATGTCGTGCAGTCTCATTACCGTAAAAAGCTAAGGGGAGTCATATTGGCCTTTAGGAACACCATTGCCTTTTCAATCAATAACACACTCATAGACAAGAATGGCAGATTCATTATTTTAACTTTCACTTGGCATATACCATAGTAGCCGTTTAGGCTCCAAATAGACATCAGCTGCACTTCCTTAATAAAGTATTAGCAACAACGGCGAAAATACGACAAGGCCATTTAATAATCTGTGGAGACTTCAACTTAGTGCCCGACGCTGAGATAGATTCCTCGGCCCAAAATAGGAGTTCTTATCCCACTCTGGGTCCTCTTTTGAGACGGGAAGAGCTGTACGACATGTGGAGAATCCACCATGCATCTGAAAGGGACTACTCTTTTTTCTCACCTGTGCATAAATCCTACTCCCGCATAGACCTTTTCCTGGTTAGCAGATCACTTCTCCAGTTATCCACGCAGTCTACGGTTGAAACAATAAAATGGTCTGATCACGCTGCTATATCTCTGTCAATACAAGAGACGTATAATATACGTGATATTCTCTGGCGCTGTAGTCCTTATATTGTCTCTAACCCAAGGTATAAGGCGGAAATTAATAAAGCATTAATTGACTATTTTGAGCTAAATACGGGCTCAGTCTCTAACCCCTATAGCCTGTGGAACGCCCATAAGGCTTTCATTAGAGGCGTATTTATCAAATTGGGACACCAGGCGAAAAAGCTAAGGGAACAAAAATTACATGACATAATTTCCCAAATTACCTCCCTGGAATCCCTAAATAAATCCTCTAAGACCGCAGAAAGGACTGCTCAAATACATGCCCTGAGAATACGACTTAGGGAATGCCTTCTTTTTACTTATGAGAAGAACTTAAGGGCCACTAAAGCCTGATACTATTCGCAGGATAATAAAGCAGGGAAATTATTGGCCTGCCGCCTAAAAACAAGAGCAGCCAAAGCCAGAATCCCTCACTTAATTCACCCGATTAAAGGTCATAAGATTTATGATCCAAAGGCTATGGCAGATCAATTTGTTAAATACTACTCAGCCCTATACAACCTAAAAGACTCTCCTGAGATAGACTCTATTTCGCCCCCTGAAATTAACTCATATTTGGAAAAACTAAGCCTCCCGGCCCTAAATAACCAACAGAGGAACAAACTGTCCCTCCCTATTAGCATCCCTGAGATTGTTAAAGCCATATCCTCGCTCCATCCTCATAAATCCCCTGGTCCAGATGGTCTATCCAATATTTACTACAACACTTTTCAAGACCAGCTCATTCCCCACCTATTACCGGTATATAATAAAGCATTTATAGAGGGTTCTTTCCCGGCCGAGATGTTATCTGCAACTATAGTAGCCCTGCCAAAGCCTGGCAAAATGCCAAATAGACCCCAGAATTTTAGACCCATCTCTCTGTTAAACACAGATTTGAAAATGTATGCCAAGATTTTAGCAACTAGATTATCAGATATTATACCAATCCTTACATCTTCGGACCAGACGGGATTTGTCAAGGGTAAGCAAATTACAGATAACTCTCGCAGAGTATTGAATATCATAGACGCCATAAATCGTAGGGGGACTCGTGCGCTATTGGTAACCTTGGATGCAGAGAAGGCGTTCGACCGTTTGAACTGGTCGTTCGCCTTCTCTGTATTGAAAACAATGGGACTAGGTGGGGCATTTATTGAAGCAGTACGAGCCCTTTACGCTAGCCCCTCAGCTAAAGTGTTTATCAATGGGGCTTTATCTTCATCATTCCCCTTAACTAATGGCACGCGCCAGGGGTGCCCCCTCTCACCCTTGATTTTTATCCTAGCGATGGAGCCCCTGGCCCAGGCCATTAGACTCAGCCCAGATATACCTGGAATTCAGATTGGGAAGATTAAACACTGCAATTCTATTTATGCAGACAACGTGCTTATGACACTCTCATCACCTCAAATTGCCCTTCCGGTAGCTCTCACTATTATTAAAGAGTATGGCCGCCTATCATACTATAAGGTCAATGAGTCCAAGTCCCAAATTCTCCCTCTAAACATGGAAAGAAATATGGTAGACTCCTTAAAGAGTGCCTTCCCTTTCGATTGGAGATTTGATAGCATAAAATACCTGGGTATAAATTTACCTCCGACCTTCTCCAACATGTTTAGTATCAACTATCTCCCCTTATTAGAGATGATCAAGCAAGACTTCGCCTTATATAGCAAATCTGAAATATCCTGGGTGGGCCGCATTGCGACCTTCCAGATGTTTATTTTGCCAAAGCTTTTGTTTGTTTTTAGAATGGTTCCCATAAAAGTCCCCAACTTCTTTTTTAAGAAGGCACAAGGCCTACTTAGCTGCTTTGTATGGTCGGGAAGTAAACCTCGAATTGCAACTAGTACTCTCACAAAGCACAAAACCAAAGGAGGTCTAAATCTTCCAGATCTTAGGGATTACTTCCTGGCCACCCAAATCCAGGCACTGAAGAGGTGGTGGACTATGGATGTTCAAACTCCCTGGGTACAAATTGAATCTACGTCAGCCCCAAATGGTCATTTAAAAACTCTCCTGATTAATAGCTTGAGTGTCTCTAAATCTAGGGTTCTGCCTTTACCTCTCTTGATGAAGACCTCAATCTATCATTGGTGTCTTTTTCACAAGAATTGCGCTCCAACTCCTATCTCACTGTTAGAATTGTCTCTTTTACAGCTAGTGGAATTACATATCCCGGAGATAGACTTATCATCATGGGGTCCCTTAGGTGTCAACACACTGAGTCAACTCTACAGTAACGGATCCTTAAAGTCCTTCAGTGAGCTTCAGGAGGAATTTATGATACCTAGAGGAGATTTCTTTAAATACCTACAGGTTCGGCACCTCTTACAATCAGTATCTCCTTATCAAGTGATTGCATATAAGGGAATCTTTGAAATGTGGGCCTTACCAACAAGACCTGACAGAAAGGAGGGAATAAGATTGTTATACCAAGCTCTAGGCTTGAAATCTACTTTCACCAAATCTGTACCACTTCTAGCATGGGATAGGGAACTAAATGTAATTATACCTGAGGTTGATTGGATTGAAACATTCAAATTTATCTCCAAGACCTTTCATAGCACATCTCTATATGAGGCAGCCATAAAGTCATGTCTAAGATGGTACTATACCCCTGACAGATTGAGCAGAATCTACTCTGGCACATCTCATCTCTGTTGGCGTGGATGTGGACACACTGGCACACTGCTACACATCCTATGGGAGTGCCCTTTGATTTTAAAGATTTGGTCAGATATGTTCGAAGTAGCCTCTAGATTCTGTGGTATTACAGTCAACAAAAACGTGTACACTGCTCTCTTTTTCAGAGGTATACAAACTATCCCGCCCAGGAGTAGAATTCCGGTGGCACATTTGCTACTTGTTACTAAATTAGCACTAACCAAATACTGGAAATCAGCTACTGTCCCATCTGAGGCTGAAATACTTGCCAGAGTCCACGATAATTGTGCTTATGAAAAAGTAATGGCATATAAAGATCACAGAGTGGACAAATTCCTGTACCAATGGGAGTTATGGAGGTTGTTCATGCCCAATTCCTCAAACCAACCCTATGATGTGTCGCTTTAAAACTGTCTGAACATTATACTACTCGTATCAAGGCAATATTTATTTCTCTTTTAATTTTCCGTTTTCTTCGGTTATTTGTTATTTTATGTCCTTATAACACTTGTTTATATGTGTTGACTCACTTGACACATAATTTATTGTATCGCCATCTATGAGTACCCATATGTATCATCGATTATCTATATTGTATCTATATTGTAACTGATGGTGTTCATCTTTTGTGTTGTTGAAAAATTTTCAATAAAAATGATTGAAATAAAAAAAATGCCTTCTTGGGCAAAATACAAAATTTGACAGTCCTCGTTACATCTGTCAGTGTGAAGTACAATCGTTAGATACTGCTGTCATATTCTGTAATAAAAAAAACACCCATTTTAGGCAAAATACTGAATTTTGCAGCCTTTGCTGATCTGTCATTTTGAGATACACACGTTAGATACTGGTGTTCTATTCTGTTATTAAAAAAACACCCATTTTGGGCAAAAAACTAAATTTGCAGCCTTTGCTGCATCTGTCAGTGTGAGATACACGCTTAAAATACAACAATAATATTCTGGGTTTAAAAAAAACACCCATTTTGAGCAAAATACTAAATTTGCGGCCTTGTCTGCATCTGTCAGTGTGAAATACACACGTTAGATACTGTTGTTCTATTCTATTATTTTAAAAAAACACCCATTTTGGGCAAGATCCTAAATTTGAGAAATATGAGGAGAGCGTCAAATAAGGGACATAGCCCAGGTCGTGGTACTGCTGGTGGAGCTCCTGTTGCAGGGAGAGGACGTGGTCGATCTGTGCCAGCTACACGCACAAGTGAAACACCTTCCTCAGGCGCGATTAGGCGACAAAACCTTCAGCGGTATTTGGTCGGGCCTAATGTGGCTCTATGAATGGTGAGGCCAGAACAAGTACAGGCGATAGTAGATTGGTTTGCTGACAGTGCCTTCGGTTCCTTTACATTGTCTCCCACCCAGTCTCCTGCTGAAAGATCAGAGTTGGCACCTGCAGCTGATGTCCATCAGTCTTTCACCTCACCCCCTTGCAAATCAGCCAAGAGGTCTAAGCCCCAAGTCATGCAGCAGTCTCTTCTGCTTTTTGATGACTCTGCTAGCAGGGTTTCCCAGGGCCATCCACCTCGCCCTGGCCCAGAAGTGGAAGAGATTAAGTGCACCGATGCCAAACCACTTATGTTTCAAGATGAGTACATGGGAGGACCATCGCAGAATGTCTCGGATGATGACGAAAAACAGGTGCGCACACTGACAAGGAGGGCAGGGGTGAAGACTGGGTGGAAGATGATGTGGAGGACGATGAGGTCCTCGACCGCACATGGAATCAAAGTCATGCGAGTGACCTGTGTAGTTCGCAGGAAGAGGCGGTGGTCGCACAGAGCCACCAGCACAGCAGAAGAGGGAGCAGGGTGCAAAAGCGGAGCTGCCGTCCCCTAGACAGTACGCCTGCTACTGCCCACCGCAGCAAGGGCCCGAGCACACCAAAGCAAGCGCCAAGGAGTTCCCTGGCATGGCAGTTCTTCAGACAATGTGCTGATAACAAGACACGAGTGGTTTGCACGCTGTGCAATCAGAGCCTGAAGCTAGGCATAAATTTTTTCAACCTGAGCACAACCTGCATGACCAGGCATCTAAG
Source organism: Bufo bufo (assembly GCF_905171765.1). Classification (NCBI taxonomy): domain Eukaryota; kingdom Metazoa; phylum Chordata; class Amphibia; order Anura; family Bufonidae; genus Bufo; species Bufo bufo. The sequence continues at coordinate 324,971,583 of NC_053391.1, forward strand.
TGCAAAGCACGAGCTGCAGTGAAGTAAACACCTCAAAAACCAAGAAAGGTCTCTGGCTCCTCCTGCTTCCTCTTCTGCTGCAGTCTCGGCCTCTTCATGCACCTCTGGAGTGACAGTGCCACCTGCTATCCCGCAAACAGAGGATCTGCCAACAACACCACTACCTGGGTCACCAAGCATCTCCACAATGTTCCATGGAAGCTTTCAGCTCTTCATCTCCCAAACGCTGGAGAGGAAGAACCCCCCAACCCACCCGCAATCCCTAGACCTGAATGCCAGCATTTCTAAATTACTGGCCTTTGAAATGCTGTCATTCCATCTGGTGGAGATGGAGAGTTTTAAAAGCTTTATGGCGTTGGCTGTCCCACAGTACGTCGTGCCCAGCCGCCACTACTTTTCCAGGCATGCCATCCCTTCCCTGCACAATCAAGTGGGGGAAAAAAAAATCAGGTGTGCACTGCGCAGGGCCATCTGTGGCAAGGTCCACCTAACTACGGATATGTGGACCAGTAAGCACAGTCAGGGACGTTATATCTACATAACAGCACACTGGGTAAATGCAGTGGTGGCTGGGCCTGATAGCAGTTTGGCGCATGTCCTTAAACCACTGGGATTGCTGGGCGCTTCAGTTTGCCTCCTGTTGCTTCCTGTTCCTACTCCGCTTCCTCATCCTCTACCGGCCCCTCATCCAGTCAGATTAACACCTTCACCACCAACTTCAGCACAGCCAGGGGTAAACAACAGCAGGCAGTTTTAAAACTTATCTGTTTGGGGGACAAACCCCACACCGCACAGGAGTTGTGGACAGGCCTTGAACAACAGACAGATGATCCTCAAGCCCAGCCTGGTGGTGTGCGATAATGGTGAAATCTCGTATGCAGCTCTGAGTATAGCCGGTTTGACGCACATCCTTTGCCTGGCGCATGTGCTGAATTTGGTGGTGCAGAGTTTCCTTAAAAATTACCCTGATATGTCAGAGCTGCTGCATAAAGTGCGGGCCATCTGTGCGCGCTTTCGGCGTTCTCACCCTGCTGCTGCTCGCCTGTCAGCGCTACAGCGTAACTTTGGCCTTCCCGCTCAGCGCCTCATATGCAACGTGCCCACAAGGTGGAACTCCAACTTGCACATGCTGGCCAGACTGTGCGAGCAGCAGCAGGCGATAGTGGAGTTTCAGCTGCAGCACGCACAGGTGAGTCGCTCTGCGGAACAGCACCACTTCACCACCAATGACTGGGCATCCATGCGAGAGCGGTGTTTCGAGTACTCCACCAACATGGCCAGTGCTGATAACGCCGTTCTCAGCGTTACTATGCCACTTCTATGCCTCCTTGAAAAAATGCTGCTGGCGATGATGGAATGATGGAAGAGGATGTGGCACAGGAGGAGGAGGAGGGGGAAGAGGGATCATTTCATAGGGTTTTCTGGCCAGTCATTCACAAGTGGCTCTGAGGGTGGGTTCCTGCACCCATAAATGTCAGGTACACAATTGTCCAGCCAGGGCACAGTTCTGGAGGATGACGAGTCGGAGGATGAGGAGATGGAGGAGGAGGAACCATGTTCACAGCAGGGTGGCACCCAAACCAGCTCATGGCCATCACTGGTGCATGGCTGCGGGGATACAGAGGACACAAACGATATACCTCCCACAGAGGACAGCTTTTCGTGGCCTCTGGGCAGCCTGGCACAAATTAGCAATTACATGCTGCAGTGTCACCGCAACAACCGCCAAGTTGCCCACATTTTAACTTGTGCTGATTACTGGGTGGCCACACTGCTGGATCCCCGTTGCAAGGACAACTTACTGTCCTTAATTCCATCACTGAAGCGTGATCGTAAGATGCGCGAGTACAAGAGCGCGCTGGTAGACGCGCTGCTGGTGGCATTCCCACCTGACAGCGGTGGCACAGTGGAAGCACAAGGCAAAGGCAGAGGAGGAGGAAGAGGTCGCCAATGCAGCTGGGGCACCACCAGCACCTCATAAGGCACGGTTAGCATGGCCGAAATGTGGAAAAGCTTTGTTAGCACGCCACAACAACCAGCACCACCAGCTGATATGGAACGTCTTAGGAGGAGGCAGCATTTCAGCAACATGGTGGAGCAGTATGTGTGCACACGCCTACACGTACTGAATGAGAGGTCTGCCCCCTTCAACTTCTGGGTCTCCAAATTGGGCACATGGCCTGAGCTTGCCCTTTACGCCTTGGAGGTGCTGGCCTGTACTGCAGCCAGTGTATTGTCTGAACATGTGTTTAGCACGGCAGGGGGCGTTATCACGACAAGCGCAGCCGCCTGTCCACAGCCAATGTGGACAAGCTTCCGTTCATTAAAATGAACCAGGCATGGATCCCGCAGGACTTGTCCGTACCTTGTGCAGAATAGACATGTATACCGACCTTAAGCAGCCATTGTTATACTACAGCGCAATTGCTCATTTTTGTATTTTGGATATTTCCCACTCTTTTGGAGTGTACCCTAATTTACAAAAATACAAAAAATATAATAATTAAAACCAAAAACCAGTGTTGGCTACCTCGTCCTCCTCCATCGCTGCTTCCACCTACACCGCTACGTCCACCGCTTCCTCAAACTCCTACTCCATATGGACCTCCACCTCATAAATTAAGTTTATTTTTTTTTATTTTTACGTATTTTATTTTATTTTATGTAATTTCACTAATTTGTCAGTTACATTTTCGGGTGAAATTCACCAATTTTTGGGTGTGATATACCACTGCCATACCTAGTAGACAGGTAAAAAAAAATCACTAATTTGTCTGTTACATTTTCTGGTGAAATTCACAAAATTTTTGAGTGTGATATACCACTGCTATCCCTAGTAGACAGGTAGAAAAAAAATCATTAATTTGTCTGTTACATATTCTGGTAAAATTCACCAATTTTTGGGTGTGATATACCACTGCTATACCTAGTAGACAGGTAAAAAAAATTCACTAATTTGTCTGTTACAAATTCGGGTGAAATTCACCAATTTTTGGTTGTGATATACCCCTGCTGTACCTAGTAGACAGGCAAAAACATTTCACTAATTTGTCTGTTACATTCTTGGGTGAAATTTAACCATTTTGCCGTGATTAAACCCCTGCTCTGCATAGGTGATAGGGACATAAATTTTAAAAAAATTGTCTGTTACATTGTCAGGGGACATTTTACCAATTTTGCCGTATACAAACCCCTGCTCTGCATAGGTGACAGGGAATAACATTTCTAAAATTCCTCTTTAATTGATGCGCGGGTGCTCGGGTGCTCTGGCCGAACACATTGGTATGCTTGTGTGTTACCGAGCCCCCGAGCACAATGGAAGTCAATGGGAGAAGCCCAGGCACCCCCTACTCAAAAGAGAAGAGGATGTCTGGTTCACAAATAAATGTTCGAAATTGATGGAAACCCCATCAAAATGGTTTGAATACAGCATTAAGAGGATATCTGAATGCATCTTGGACTCCTATTGTCTACAGCATACAATAGACAATCACACAAAGGCTATATTTAAAATGCCAAGTATGTGCAAGCCATTGATCTATCCATAAGACAGATAACAGGCTTAGTCAGCATACCTTACAATGGCAGCCTTGTGCACTATGAGACATTCCAAACCAGCTCTCATCTGACTGAGAGCTAGTAAGCCTCAAAGTTACTTCAGATTTGTTGGATGGCTTGGGTGGACCTGCGCACCTAGATCAATATCATTAGGGAGATAAAGTTTTCTAATTGTCCTAACATAATATTCAATAACCTTTCTATACAGTTTTGTCATGTAAAAACTAATTTGCATAAACATGGACTTATGGGATCTTATCATAAGATAGGGATTAAGCCCTAATGAGTGCTTATAAGGTCAGATAGCAGAGATCAGAAGTCGGTCTGCTCCTCAGATGACGGAAAGGACTAAAAATTTACAGGCAGCTAGTAGGGCATGTCAGCTCTGTACGAAAAAATGATTCCATATTGTTAATAAAGACCAATTGAAAAAATAATTTTTAGCTCAAAATAAGTCTAATGCAATAATTAAAAAAAATTGCCCCCAAAGGTGTACATAGCCTTTAAGTCTAGAGTCGCTGATGAGCAATATTCTTCACCCGCCTACTGAAGAAACTACTCACCAGCAGCAGCAGCTAGACATAGAGCAGAACCTGAACCAGCAGATTGCGGCATAGTTGTGTGCACCCTGCCACCCCACATCAAAGATCCCCTGGACTACTGGGCAGACAAACTCAATTTGTGGCCGCAACTGGCCGAGTTTGCCCTGGACAAGCTTTTCTGCCCGGCCAGCAATGTGGTACCAGACCGTGTGTTTAGTGTGTGTGAGGGATGAGGCTCCATCTTTGTGTCTACAGCGGCCATTTTATATTGTATGACCTTTTTTGAAGTTGAGAGATCAGTGACTTTTGTGTGTGTTTGTTAGTATCTGCAGACAAAGGAAGGAGTAACCTAGCCCCCACCTTTGCTATTTTCGAGAAATGGAAACTGCTTGGTGTGATATATCTATTTCCTCTATTCTGATAAATGTATGTCTCGTTTTTTGTATAGAAAGTCTGCGGTTAACTGACATTTTACAATTTCTGCTTCATAAGCATTTCTGTATGTCCAGTTGTTTTCATGTAAAGTGTGTGGGTGTATAACCGGAACTGGCACCAATATGGTATAAGTATTTGATTGCCATAAGAAATAAACAGAGACTTGTTTAGATACAACCTTGATATTTGTGTTATTCAATTCTCCCGAGTACTCGTTATCTATTGGCCATACTAATTTGGAACTCAGCATAAATCAGAGTAGGGGTCTTTGCCCTGACAATTATTTGGCACCCAAAGTGGGGCTTGACCAGTGGACTCTTGACCCTGCAGTGTCGGCCACGACAGGAGGAGAACTGGACTCACAGTTAAAATATACAGCGCTGTAAGGTAAGAACTTTATTCTTACACAATATACAGTCAGGTCCATAAATATTGGGACATCAACACAATTCTAACATTTTTGGCTCTACAGTCGTGGCCAAAAGTTTTGAGAATTACATAAATATTGGAAATTGGAAAAGTTGCTGCTTAAGTTTTTATAATAGCAATTTGCATATACTCCAGAATGTTATGAAGAGTGATCAGATGAATTGCATAGTCCTTCTTTGCCATGAAAATTAACTTAATCCCAAAAAAACCTTTCCACTGCATTTCATTGCTGTCATTAAAGGACCTGCTGAGATCATTTCAGTAATCGTCTTGTTAACTCAGGTGAGAATGTTGACGAGCACAAGGCTGGAGATCATTATGTCAGGCTGATTGGGTTAAAATAGCAGACTTGACATGTTAAAAGGAGGGTGATGCTTGAAATCATTTTTCTTCCATTGTTAACCATGGTGACCTGCAAAGAAACGCGTGCAGCCATCATTGCGTTGCATAAAAATGACTTCACAGGCAAGGATATTGTGGCTACTAAGATTGCACCTCAATCAACAATTTATAGGATCATCAAGAACTTCAAGGAAAGAGGTTCAATTCTTGTTAAGAAGGCTTCAGGGCGTCCAAGAAAGTCCAGCAAGCGCCAGGATCGTCTCCTAAAGAGGATTCAGATGCGGGATCGGAGTGCCACCAGTGCAGAGCTTGCTCAGGAATGGCAGCAGGCAGGTGTGAGCGCATCTGCACGCACAGTGAAGCAAAGACTTTTGGAAGATGGCCTGGTGTCAAGAAGGGCAGCAAAGAAGCCACTTCTCTCCAAAAAAAAACATCAGGGACAGATTGATCTTCTGCAGAAAGTATGGTGAATGGACTGCTGAGGACTGGGGCAAAGTCATATTCTCTGATGAAGCCTCTTTCCGATTGTTTGGGGCATCTGGAAAAAGGCTTGTCCGGAGAAGAAAAGGTGAGCGCTACCATCAGTCCTGTGTCATGCCAACAGTAAAGCATCCTGAGACCATTCATGTGTGGAGTTGCTTCTCATCCAAGGGAGTGGGCTCACTCACAATTTTGCCCAAAAACACAGCCATGAATAAAGAATGGTATCAAAACACCCTCCAACAGCAACTTCTTCCAACAACAGTTTGGTGAAGAACAATGCATTTTCCAGCACGATGGAGCACCGTGCCATAAGGCAAAAGTGATAACTAAGTGGCTCGGGGACCAAAACGTTGACATTTTGGGTCCATGGCCTGGAAACTCCCCAGATCTTAATCCCATTGAGAACTTGTGGTCAATCCTCAAGAGGCGGGTGGACAAACAAAAACCCACTAATTCTGACAAACTCCAAGAAGTGATTATGAAAGAATGGGTTGCTATCAGTCAGGAATTGGCCCAGAAGTTGATTGAGAGCATGCCCAGTCGAATTGCAGAGGTCCTGAAAAAGAAGGGCCAACACTGCAAATACTGACTCTTTGCATAAATGTCATGTAATTGTCGATAAAAGCCTTTGAAACGCATGAAGTGCGTGTAATTATATTTCACTACATCACAGAAACAACTGAAACAAAGATCTAAAAGCAGTTTAGCAGCAAACTTTGTGAAAACTAATATTTGTGTCATTCTCAAAACTTTTGGCCACGACTGTATACAGTACCACAATGGATTTAAAATTAAACGAACAAGATGTGCTTTAACTGCAGACTGTCAGCTTTAATTTGAGGGTATTTACATCCAAATCAGGTGAACGGTGTAGAAATTACAACAGTTTGCATATGTGCCTGTTGAGGGACCAAAAGTAATGGGACAGAATAATAATCATAAATCAAAATTTCACTTTTTAATACTTGGTTGCAAATCCTTTGCAGTCAATTACAGCCTGAAGTCTGGAACGCATAGACATCACCAGACGCTGGGTTTCATCCCTGGTGATGCTCTGCCAGTCCTCTACTGCAACTGTCTTCAGTTCCTGCTTGTTCTTGGGGCATTTTCCCTTCAGTTTTGTCTTCAGCAAGGGAAATGCATGCTCAATCGGATTCAGGTCAGGTGATTGACTTGGCCATTGCATAACATTCCACTTCTTTACCTTAAAAAACTCTTTGGTTGCTTTTGCAGTATGCTTTGGGTCATTGTCCATCTGCACTGTGAAGCGCTGTCCAATGAGTTCTGAAGCATTTGGCTGAATATGAGCAGATAATATTGCCCGAAACACTTCAGAATTCATCCTGCTGATTTTGTCAGCAGTCACATCATCAATAAATACAAGAGAAACAGTTCCATTGGCAGCCATACATGCCCACGCCATGACACTACCACCATCATGCTTCACTGATGAGGTGGTATTCTTAGGATCATGAGCAGTTCCTTTCCTTCTTCAAACTCTTTCCTTCCCATCACTCTGGTATAAGTTGATCTTGGTCTCATCTGTCCATAGGATGTTGTTCCAGAACTGCAAAGGCTTTTTTAGATGTCGTTTGGCAAACTCTAATCTGGCCTTCCTGTTTTTGAGGCTCACCAATGGTTTACATCTTGTGGTGAACCCTCTGTATTCACTCTGGTGAAGTCTTCTCTTGATTGTTGACTTTGACACACATACACTACCTCCTGGAGAGTGTTCTTGATCTGGACAACTGTTGTGAAGGGTGTTTTCTTCACCAGGGAAAGAATTCTTCGGTCAATCACCACAGTTGTTTTCCGTGGTCTTCCGGGTCTTTTGGTGTTGCTGAGCTCACCGGTGCGTTCTTTCTTTTTAACAATGTTCCAAACAGTTGTTTTGGCCACGCCTAATGTTTTTGCTATCTCTCTGATGGGTTTGTTTTGTTTCTTTCAGCCTAATGAGGGCTTGCTATACTGATAGTGACAGCTCTTTGGATCTCATCTTGAGAGTTGACAGCAACAAATTCCATATGCAAATAGCACACTTGAAATGAACTCTGGACCTTTTATCTGCTCATTGTAATTGGGATAATGAGGGAATAACACACACCTGGCCATGGAACAGCTGAGAAGCCAATTGTCCCATTGCTTTTGGTCCCTCAACAAGTGGGAGGCACATATGTAAACTGTTGTAATTCCTACACCGTTTACCTGATTTGGATGTAAATATCCTCAAATTAAAGCTGACAGTCTGCAGTTAAAGCACATCTTGTTAATTTTATTTCAAATCCATTGTGGTGGTGTATAGAGCCAAAAATGTTAGAATTGTGTTGATGTCCCAATATTTATGGACCTGACTTTATCTGTATTTCCCGTATCTTCAACCGGGTCCGAGGCAGTGGGTCTATTGAAGTCTTACTGATGGTCAAGCCTATTATGGTAAGAACCTATTTATGCTGAGATATGGAATCTGATTGGTGTTGGGAAACATTTGGATTGGTCATTGGTGTTGTTATATATGTCTTGGATATAGTGAACCTTGGAGTCCTCTGAGAAAGTGTTACGACAATATAGAGTTTTCCTATGTGTAATATAGTTGATACACTAACAGGAGATTGGTGAGGAAATCGGCTATAAGGAAGCAGATAGATGGTTGCCGGGGAGTCCTCTGAGAAAGAGTTAAGACAATATAGAGTTTTCCTATCTATAATATAGTTGATACACTAACAGGAGATTAGTGAGGAAATAATAGGAATCTATAAGAAAGCAGATATATGGTTGTTGAAATTTAGTTTCAACTAGATATTTCAGACGTCTGGTAGAGAAATTCTTAACACATAGACATGGGCAATACACATAGTTTACCTGAGGGATACAAATTTGCCAAACACATATTCGAAGATGTAGAAGAAAAACAAGACAAGAAAAAGACAGAGAAGGTGTTACAGAAGGCGGGTATGAAAAATGGTAATTTCAATTCTGAAGTTTGGGAAAGGCTCAAAAGAACACATAGTGGTTGGATGAAGGATCAGGAATGTAAGGAGGTTGTGGAATGCTGGTGTCGGGCAGCAGAAAAAAGTGAAGAATGAGCATTGGCCAAACGTAGCATTTGGAGGAAATATGTATGATGATGCAAATGTGAAAAAGGATGACGTGGATGGACTCAAAGACAAAAAGTGTCCAGTACCCTGTGCCCCACCGCCCTCTTATCCGTTGGTCATGGGTGGCCAGGGATGCTGGACATGTGATGCTTGTGGAAATCAGGACCCTGACTGGACTGAGACATGTAGAGTTTGTGTGGCGGCGAAGTCTAGACCACGGACAGGACTGTACCCAGTGACTATCTGAACTAATTTTATTCCACGACCACCAGCACCACCACCAGTTGACGGGGCCGCAGACGGAGTAGATGGGGCAGACAATCAGGCTCCCCAAGCCCCACCAGTGAGAGGTTAGTATGAACAACAACACATACTGCCATATTTACCTTGGAGTCCTAAGGATCAGATGGGACTTTTAGATAGAATTCCTGACCCACTGACAAGACCTATGCCTGGCCACCGTATGTTACAACAGATACAAGCCACATATAGGGCAACATGGGCTGACTTAAATGACTTAGTAGCATTAAAAATTGGAGATTCACCATATAACTCTCTAAAAGAACAGTTACTGAATGAAAGGGTAAAAACTGACCAGTCCTCATGGTCTGACTGGGAAAAGACTGACGCATCGGGCATAGAATATTGCAGGATTTTTGGCAGATTGGCCAGGACAAAAGGAAGATGACAGCGCCCGTAGTTTAAAAGACGTAGTACAGGAGACTAAAGAAGATGTAGTGGCATTTGAGTCTAGACTACGGACAGTGTGGACAGACATGGGTTGGGATACCACTGGACCTGTGGGATAGAAGTTACTGACATCCGCTTTCATGGAGGGACTGAGACCTGCCCTCCAGACAAAACTGAAGGCATGTAAGCCTCAATGGAGGGTGACAGCACTACCTCAGTTAGTTGCTGCTGCTAAGGGTTTAGAACTAGACATGTCTACTACCAAATCCTCAAAAATCAATATGGTACAAGGAGAACAGAGACCATGGTCTTGTCAACAGGGACAGACTAGACAGAGGAGGTTGGTACGCATACATTCCCTTGCCTGTCAATTTATGATCCATATTAGCAGACTTATTTAATATATCAATGTGGCATTGCTTGGTTTTAGCAATATAGCGCGACTTACAACACGGTTGCTATAGCGGTCATGTGACTGAGTTTTTCTCGGTCACATGACTTGCACGCCAGCTCTGACGCCGTCGGTGCAGGCGCACCCAATTGGTGGTTGCGCCGCTAGTGTGGTCTCGGGCGATTTGGCTATACCTTGCGTAGTCGCGGCCAAGTGACATGAGCGGGTCGCGGCTGGATGATGTGTGTTGACATGCGCAGCTGTTACATTGGGACCCTGTGTGTCGTGCTCATCGCCACTTTGGATCATCTGACACAGGTGAGGTAGTTGGGTGTATGCTCACTCATTAGAAACTGCTGTGAGATCTTATTGTGAATTGGTGCAATTGATGTGTGTCTATACGCCCATTAGGCTACCATTAATGTGGGAGTGTCTATTTTTAGTATTTATATGTGAGCTTGTACACTTGTAACATATGCTTGACAAAGGCTACACTTAGCCGAAACGTTGCTACTTTTGTACATTGTGCTTTGGAGTTTTATAAAATAAAGAAGAATTGGTTGGATATGCTGCTGTGGCCCTCCATTTCTATTATTCACTTGTTGGACCGCCTTGGATCTGGGGTCCCTTGCCCAGCTGCTGCATTTATACCACCACAGCTCCACGTAAGCCGAATGAAGTGCTGCTCCTGAATTCCCTTTTTTCTTTTTTAGATAGAGGAGGGGTGACTTCAGATGTTACAATTTTGGCAAACCTGGTTACAAACGCGGAAATTGCCTGTCAAGAACAACAGGTGAACTCACAGAACCAGGGTTCAGTGCACACCCCTGGTCCAGTGACCTCACAATAGGAAGTTGTCAACCCGTGTCCTTATCTGCCATGACCACGGCGACCGAAGGTTGCCAGATCGAAATACCAGTTCAGGTGGGCAATCAACAGGTTCCCTTTTTTAGCTGACACGGGGGCAGCCAAAACCGTAATTAATCCAGATTATGTGAAACCATGGCAGATAAGTGGACAACGTTTACCCTCCTCAGGGTTCACGGGGGAAGTTGTTTTTGTTCCTGAAACTATACAGATGAAGTTGAAAATCAAAGATAGTACAGTGGTGACTCAGTTGTTAGTAAAAGAAAATATCCCATTCGATTTGCTGGGTACTGATGTCCTGCAGGCACCGGGGGCTCATATTTACTTTAATAAGGATAGTACTACACATGTAGATATTGACACCCCCGATGATATTTTAACCCGGGTTCTAGCTTTACACCCAGAGCCGGACCAAACATCCCATGTGGTACAATTGGAGCAGGACCTGCAGCCAGTCCCCGACAAATTATGGGCAAAGGGCAAAACTGATATTGGTATATTGGATGTCACTCCTTTCATGGTTAATTTGAAACCTGGGTGCAGTCCACCTGGGGTCCGCCAGTATCCTCTCAGTCACGCACAAGAACAGTCTGTCACCGAGCAGATTGAACAATATGTTCAAATGGGGGTCCTGGTGGTTACCAACTTACCTGCCAATGCTTCCCTGTTTCCGGTCAAGAAAAAGGCAATAAAAGGTCAGCCTATAACTTATAGGATGGTACATGACCTAAGGGAAATCAACAAGGTCACTGTCCTACAGACCCCGATTGTCCCCAATCTCCATTCTTGTTGTTAGAAGTGCCTTAAATGGCTTGATGTTATACTGTGATTGATCTTGTAAATACATTTTTCAGTGTTCCTCTCCACAAGGACTGTCAATATTTGTTTGCATTCAACTTTAACTCCTTAACCGCTTCACGTCCGCCCATAGGATATAAACGTCTTATGGGTGGATGTCTATTTCTGAAAGCACGTTTTAAAACGTCCTTTCAGAAATAGCAGCTGCACGCTAATCGTGCAGCTGCTGATCGGGTTGCCCGCTGTCAGTGACAGCAGGGCAACCCTAAGACAAGGCAGGGACAGTGCCCAGGTGTCCCTGCCTTCTAGATCACTGCAGACACAGCGTTCACCGAGCCCGGAGTGTGCAGGAGCTGTGTGAGGTCTCTCAGAGACCTCGATAAGCCCTGCTGTGAGGCTGTACAGCGCTGGATTGCTGCTGTACAGCCTCTCTAGGGGTGCATTTCTTCTGTAACTGGGGCTACTATGTCAGTCCCAGTTACAGGAGAAATCAACAGTGAAAAAAAAATAAAAATTGAAGCAAATGTCCCCCAGAGGTCTTGTATGACCTTATGGGGGACGAAAAGTGTAAAATAAAAAAAATTAAAATAAAAGGTTGAAAATAAAAAAATTAAAAAAAGTTTCACATGTAAAAAAAAAAAAGTCCCCAAGTAAGGAATGAAAAAAAAAAGTTAAAAATAGGAAAAATAAAAAAAAGTATACATATTAGGTATTGCCGCGTCCGTAAAAACCAGCTCTATAAAAATATCACATGACCTAACCCCTCGGGTGAACACCGTAAAAAAAACAAAAAAAAAAACTGTGTCAAAACAAGCAATTTTTGTCACCTTGCATCACAAAAGGTGCAACACCAAGTGATCAAAAACGCGTATGTCCCACAAAATAGTACCAATAAAACCGTCACCTCATCCCGCAAAAAATGAGCCCCTACATAAGAAAATCTATCAAAAAATAAAAAAACTATAGCTCTTAGAACATGGAGACACTAAAACATCATTTTTTTGGTTTCAAAAATGCTATTATTGTGTTAAAGTGAAACAAATAAAAAAAAGTATACATATTGGTTATTGCCGCGTCCGTAAAAACCAGCTCTATAAAAATATCACATGACCTAACCCCTCGGGTGAACACCGTAAAAAAAAAAAAAAAAAAACTGTGTCAAAACAAGCAATTTTTGTCACCTTGCATCACAAAAGGTGCAACACCAAGTGATCAAAAACGCGCATGTCCCACAAAATAGTACCAATAAAACCGTCACCTCATCCCGCAAAAAATGAGCCCCTACATAAGAAAATCTCTCAAAAAATAAAAAAACTATAGCTCTCAGAACATGGACACATTAAAACATAATTTTTTTGTTTCAAAAATGCTATTATTGTGTAAAACTTTAATAAATGAGAAAAAGTATACATATTAGGTATCGCCACGTCCGTAACGATCTTCTCTATAAAAATGTCACTTGACTGAACCCCTCAGGTGAACGCTGTAAAAATAAATAAATAGAAACTGTGCTAAAACAACCAATTATTTGGTCACCTTGCCCCATAAAGTGTTATAATGAATGATCAAAAAATCATATGTACCCAAAAATAGTACTAATAAAACTGGCACCTTATCCCCTAGTTTCCAAAATGGGGTCACTTCTTGGGAGTTTCTACTGTAAGGGTGCATCAGGGGGCTTCAAATGGGACATGGCATCTAAAAACCATGTGGAGTTCCTTTTCTTCTGCGCCCTGCCGTGTGCCCATACAGCAGTTTATGACCACATGTGGGGTGTTTCTGTAAACCGCAGAATCTGGGTAATAAATATTGAGTTTTGTTTGGCTGTATCTTTAAGTACCAGGACATAAGGGCGTACCTGTATGCCCTGTGCCCTGAAGAGGTTAAGGGTACACAGTATTCCTGGACAGTACTGCCACAGGGTGCCCCAAATTCACCCATCATGTATACTCAAGCCCTTCAGTCCATGTTGACAAGGTGGTCCGTTCCAGATGGTATAGTCCTTTTGCAATATGTTGATGATCTTTTGCTTTGTGCCCCCAGTTATGAAACATGTAAAAATGCATCATTGTCATTGTTGATCTTTCTGGCAGAAAGTGGTTGTAAATCTTCAAAGGACAAACTGCAATTTTGCCAATCCAGCTACTTTCCTCGGTCACTGTTTGTCAGAAGGTGACTGTCACCTCACCGAGGTAAGAAAACAGGATGTAAAAGACATCACACTCCCCCGGGGGCCAAAACCCCTTAGAATGTTTTTGGGACTGATGTCTTATGGCAAACCCTGGATTCGAAATGCATCCATGTTGATGCAGCCTTTCTACGACTGTCTGAGTACTGAACCTTTTTTTCTTAGTGACCAGGCAGAAGAGTCTTTTTTCACTCTCAAATTGGCAATTTTGTCAGCACCTGCACTGGGCATACCCAACTATGACCAGCCTTTTAATCTATTCTACTGAGAGCAGAGTGGCCATAGCACCTCAGTCCTGACATAGAAACATGGAGACATGCAACGTCCGATTGCCTACTTTTCTGCTAGATTAGATCCTGTAGCGTGCGGCGCCCCTTCCTGTGTCAGGGCGGTCATGGCAGGGCAACTTATGGTGGAAAAAGCATCAGAAATTGTGCTTGATTACCCCCTGGTGGTACAGACTCCTCATGACATCCAAGGAATCCTTAGTCAAGTACAGCCAAAACACATATCAATGGCCCGTCAACTTAGATTGCAGTGCTACCTCCTTATGACTGACTCAATTACATTCAAAAGATGTACGATTCTGAATCCTGCAACGTTGCTGCCCATTACAGATTCAGAAATGGGGAGGGAGGTACAGGTTCTCTTTTAAATGATTTAAATGAAAATGATTCATGTGACTGTGTACAATTGATGCAACAAGAAACGTCTGTATTTTCTCATCTACATGATCAACCTTTGTCTAATCCAGAACTTGAGTTTTTTGAAGATGGCAGCAGATACTGGGTGAGGATGGCCGATTTCATACTGGATTTGCAGTGGTCACACAACATGATGTAATATTGGCTGAACCACTCCCTCCTCACATGTCAGCACAGGAGGCTGAGTTGAAGGCACTAGTTGAAGCGTGTAAAATGACAGATGGTAAAAGAGCAAATATCTTCACAGATTCCAGGTATGGCTTCAGTATTGCACATGACTATGGACCCATCTGGAGGGCCAGAGATCTCCTCACTTCAGCAGGGCAACCAATTAAAAACAAAGATGCTGTGTTTGAACTAATGAACTCACTGTTGCTTCCAGAGGAAGTAGCAATTGTAAAGGTAAAAGTACATACCAGGCAGGAAACTGGTGAGGCTAGGGGTAATGATAGGGCAGATAAAGCTGCCAAATAGGCGGCATTGAAGCCTTGGAACTCTGAGGTCATCCCTGTCAGTGTCCTGAAGCCGCACCACATGTCTGAACACATGCTGGTTAAACTGTCTGCACAGGCAAATGAAAGAGAGAGACTCTTGGATACAGAAAGGAGCAGTCCTGAATGAGCAAGGTCTCTGGGAGGCCAAAGGGCCAATGGTGGACACTGTACTAAAGAAATGGATTGCACTGGGTTTCTCCACAACTGCCAGCAGGTTTGTACAGGGTTGCATGATCTGTGCTCTGAATAACCCAGGACAGGTAGTAAAAACACCCAAGAAACACACACACAGGCCATTTTACCCGTCTCAGAGATTGCAGATAGATTATATACAACTACCAAAAGTGGGAGTATACGAATATGTGCTTGTGTGCGTTGATCTCTTTTTAGGATGGCCGGAAGCCTACCCAGTATCGGCTGGAAATGCTAAGAAAACAGCAAAGAAATTGGTCAGTGAACTTGTCTGTAGGTATGGGGTTCCTGAAGTCATAGAAACAGACTGAGGATGCAATTTCACTGGGGAGGTGATGCGGGAGATAATGGGAGCTCTGGGAGTCACTCAGGCTTTCCACATGGCCTATCACCCCCAAAGCAGCGGCCGTGTCGAAAGATTGAATGGCACGATAAAACTAAAAATCCAGAAGGCCATGAGACTGAAAGGCCCTGGACAGAGTGCCTCCCACTGGCCCTGTACTGTATCAGAACCACCCCTCGAAAAAGGTCTGGTTTATCCCCTTTTGAGATATTATTTGGATCTGTGCCCAGACTAGGACTGTATTTTCCTCAGATGTGGGACTAGCTAGTGGTGGCAACTAGTGATGATCGAGCACCAAAGTATTCGGTTGTTTGGCCCGAACACATTGCTATATTCGCGTGCTCGACCTAGCTAGCACCCAAGTATAATAGAAGTAAATGGGAGACAACCAGGCACCCCCTGCTCTGAAGAGGGGAGGGTGCCTGGTCCATTAGAAAAGGTCAGAGAGTGACAGAAACACCACTGAAATGGATCGGAAACACCATGGGGACGATGTCTGGATGCATCTTGGACTCCCAGGTCGCTGCTGGGAACCATGTTGTCCGAGTTGTACGCCACTATTACAGACTGACAAAAATACGCACAAAACCCCCCAAAAAATTAATTTTGCAGGAAAAATTTTTAGGAAACATTATTTCCTGTGTATTTGCGTGTATATAAAGTGCAAGTACTGCAGAAAATTATATGCAAGAGGCACTCTGAAACAGCCTGTATATCACATAAAGGAGGGCCTCATTCACATTGTGGTACAATAGTTCAGTTAGTGGGACTCCTACACTCATAAAGCCTATGCACTAAGTGAAAGGGATGCCAAAAATTACAAGGAACCAGCGCTCCAAAACACCCTTTGTTACACATGGGGGTCAAGTTATTAAAGCACAAGCATGCAAGCAAGGCAGCAAGCACGCGGCAATTACCCACTCCCGACTCGGGGAGGTAGTGACAATAATTAACAATACAGCACTCCTAAGCGGCCTCCAGAACTTTCACCCAGTGTACCATCATGGTGAGGATTGTGTTGACCAGACTCTTGGCTACTGAGACTGGACTTGTAGGTGAGGGCCTGCTGCCCTTTTTTTTTGACTCTAGATAACTTCTAGGCGATCACACATCCCCATGACGGCGACGATCAACTTTGGATCCATTTTTCCACAAGGACCTTCTGGTATAGCACCGTTTTGCTTGTCCTCTTCACCAGAGGAATGAGAGATGAAAAGTTCTCTTTGTAGCGGGGTGTCACAGCCAGACAGCTGAGAAGCGCTCACAGGAGCTTCTCAGATCCTCCTCCTTGAATTTCTTTGTTTTGGTTTAGTTTCTCATCTCGTTAGTCTATCTCAGCTGTCATGCAGTCAGACTGATCGCTACCCTTTAAGTTCCTCCCCATAATGCAGTAGTGTGCGGCTGATACAACTTCCTGGAGTGTGTGTGCATGCTGTTCCCAGTTCCCAGTTCCCAGTCCTCAGTCCTCAGTCGTCAGTCGTCTGCAGATAAGTGCTGTTTATGTATTTATGTTTTTGTCTTTTCTGGATCCAGGTGACCCTGACTCCCTCCGTGTCAGTGTAGGGAGCCGGTGGTCGTGTCCCTTCACTATTGTAGGGTCTTCAGGTAATAGATAGCCGAGGAACGTGGATATGCGGCCATCCACCTTTGGGGTGTTCGCATAGGCTGAGCAGTGAGGGAGAGCGGCAGCTCTATTGCAGGGGTCTCCCTTTGTTCCTTAGTTGTGGATCCAGAGAGACATTGTTTATATGGTATTGTCTTGTTTCCTGTACACCATCCGTGACATTATCAGCCGCCAAAACCGTCTCAAGCATGGATCCGGTTTCACTTTTGGCTGAACGCCTCCAGGGTCTTTCATTGGAGGTAGCTGATCTCCGTAGGATTTTTTCTCAGTTTCAAGTGACCGGTTCAGCTTGCGTTCATGGAGTTTGTGCTGAGCCCAAGGTCTCGCTCCCGGATACGTTCTCTGGGGGTAGTGAGAATTTTGTGCATTTTAAAGAGGCTTGCAAACTCCATTTTCGCCTTCTTCCCCATTCTTCTGGTGATGAAGAACGGAGGGTGGGGATCATTGTATCGCTGCTCAGGGGTAACGCTCAGTCTTGGGCCTTTTCGCTACCGGAGGGGGCACGGCCCCTCCGCTCAGTGGATGAATTCTTTTTAGCCCTGGGTCAGATATATGATGATCCGGATCGTATTGCTCTGGCTGAGTCTAGACTACGTCTGTTATGCCAGGGTAAACAATCCGCAGAGATATACTGCTCCGAATTTCGGAGATGGGCAGCTGATACTGGTTGGAATGATGCTGCACTCCGAAGTCAATTTTGCCATGGTCTTTCAGAGGGATTGAAAGATGCATTTTCCTTTCATGAGAGGCCTATCTCCTTGGACTCTGCTATGTCTCAGGCCGTTCGTATTGACAGGCGTCTTAGAGAGAGACGAGAGATCTCTCCTTCCTGTCCTACTCAGTCTCGGAACAGTGCAGCGGTCTCATTCTGTGCGCAGGAGTCTCAGTCGCTGTCAGCCCCTTCTGAGCAGGAGCCCATGCAGCTGGGGTTGATTGCCTCTGACAATAGAAGATTCAGCCCGCATGGGAGGGTTTGTTTTTGTTGTGGAGGTATAAATCATTTGGCAAATGTTTGTCCCTCAAGGAGATTCAGGCAGTTTTCTGGGAGTAATAAAGAGACAAAAAGGAAAAAATCTTTTAAAAATGTTCCGTCTGTTACTATTGGCAGGGTTGAGGCGGAAATTGAAGGTTTTCCGTTTGCTTGTAGTTCCCGTTTTGTCCTGCCTGCTAGGGTGGCGCTAGAGAGCAAGAGCATTTTTTGTGAGATTTTTGTGGATAGTGGAGCAGCTGTCAACCTCATTGATAATCAATTTGCAATAACTCATGGTTTCCAGGTATGCACTTTGGGAAGGGATATTCCTGTTTTTGCTATTGATTCAGCTCCACTTTCTCAGAAATCATTAAAGGGCATAGTTCACAATATCCGTTTAATTGTGAGTGATGCTCATGTTGAGGATGTGTCATGTTTCGTCCTTAGCGGTTTGCCTACTCCTCTAGTGTTGGGGCTACCCTGGCTCACTAAACATAACCCCACCATTGATTGGCAAGCGAGGCAAATAAATGGTTGGAGTAACTTTTGCAGAGAGAATTGCCTCATAACATCTGTTTCTGAGGTTTCTACTAAGACTGTACCACCTTTCCTCTCTGAATTTTTGGATGTCTTCTCTGAGAGTGGAGTTCAGGGTTTGCCTCCGCACAGGGAGTATGATTGCCCTATTAATCTCATCCCAGGCGCCAAGCTGCCTAAATCTCGTTTATACAATCTCTCCCAACCTGAGAGGGTCGCTATGCGGGCTTATATCTCTGAGAGTTTGAGAAAAGGACACATACGACCCTCGAAGTCACCTGTTGCCGCTGGTTTTTTCTTTGTTAAGAAAAAAGATGGTTCTTTAAGACCTTGTCTGGATTTCAGGGAGCTGAACAGTATCACTATTCGTGATCCTTATCTGCTTCCTCTGATCCCGGACCTGTTTAACCAGGTTGTTGGGGCTAAAGTCTTTTCCAAATTAGACCTAAGAGGGGCATACAACCTGGTTAGGGTCAGAGAAGGAGACGAATGGAAGACGGCTTTCAATACCCCTGAGGGCCATTTTGAGAATTTAGTTATGCCTTTTGGTTTGATGAATGCCCCAGCCGTTTTTCAGCATTTCGTCAACAGCATTTTTTATCATTTAATGGGAAAATTTGTATTAGTGTATTTGGATGACATTTTGATTTTTTCTCCTGATTTCAAGACTCATAAGGAACACTTACGTCAGGTCTTGCTCATTCTGCGGGAGAATAAATTATATGCAAAACTGGAAAAATGTGTGTTTGCGGTTCCAGAAATCCAATTTCTGGGGTTTCTTGTCTCCGCTTCTGGTTTTCGCATGGACCCCGAGAAGGTCCGCGCTGTGCTTGAGTGGGAGCTTCCTGAGAACCAGAAGGCGCTGATGCGTTTTTTGGGCTTTGCCAATTATTACAGGAAATTTATTTTGAATTATTCCTCTGTTGTTAAACCACTCACTGATATGACCAGAAAGTGGGTAGATTTTTCTTCCTGGTCGGTAGAGGCGCGTAAGGCCTTTTCTAATATCAAGGAGAGTTTTGCTTCCGCTCCCATCCTAGTACAACCTGATATTTCGTTACCCTTCATAGTTGAGGTTGATGCTTCTGAGGTAGGGGTGGGTGCGGTCTTGTCTCAGGGTTCCTCTCCTGCCAAATGGCAACCGTGTGCCTTTTTCTCAAAGAAACTCTCCTCCGCAGAGAGAAATTATGATGTGGGAGATAGGGAATTGTTGGCCATCAAGTTGGCTTTTGAGGAATGGCGCCATTGGCTAGAGGGAGCCAGACACCCTATTATCGTGTTTACTGACCATAAAAATCTGGCCTATTTGGAGTCAGCCAAGCGTCTGAACCCGAGACAGGCCAGATGGTCTTTGTTCTTTTCAAGGTTTAATTTTGTTGTTACGTTCCGCCCTGGGGTTAAGAATGTGAAGGAAGATGCCCTGTCACGTTGTTTTCCAGGAGGTGGGAATTTTGAAGACCCGGGTCCCATTTTGGCTGAAGGTGTGGTGGTCTCTGCTCTTTTTCCTGAATTGGAGGCAGAGGTGCAGGCAGCCCAGTCAGAAGCTCCTGATCTTTGTCCTCCTGGGAGGTTGTTTGTGCCTCTCGCTTTGAGACACAAGATTTTTAAAGAACACCACGACACGGTCCTTGCTGGGCACCCGGGGGCAAGAGCCACACTGGATCTCATCGCTCGGAGATTCTGGTGGCCTGCGCTTCGTAAGTCGGTTGAGGGTTTTGTGGCAGCTTGCGAGACTTGCGCTCGTGCCAAGGTCCCTCATTCACGGCCATCAGGTCCTCTCCTTCCTTTGCCCATTCCTTCCCGTCCTTGGACACATCTGTCCATGGACTTCATAACGGACTTGCCTCGTTCCTCGGGGAAGTCTGTGATTCTGGTGGTGGTGGACCGTTTTAGCAAAATGGTGCATTTTATCCCTTTCCCTGGTTTGCCCAATGCTAAGACGCTGGCGCAGGCATTTATTGACCACATTGTCAAATTGCATGGGATTCCTTCAGACATAGTCTCTGATAGGGGCACGCAGTTTGTTTCCAGATTCTGGAAGGCTTTCTGTTCTCGCTTGGGGGTTCGGTTGTCATTCTCTTCTGCTTTCCATCCGCAGTCGAATGGCCAGACAGAGCGCGTCAATCAGAATCTGGAGACATATCTGCGCTGTTTTGTGGCAGAGAATCAGGAGGATTGGTGTTCTTTTTTGTCCCTTGCTGAGTTTGCTTTAAATAACCGTTGTCAGGAGTCCTCTAATAAGTCACAATTTTTTGGTGCATATGGGTTCCATCCGCAGTTTGGGACTTTCTCGGGAGAGGGCTCTTCTGGTTTGCCTGATGAGGACAGATTCTCCTCGTCTTTGTCATCTATTTGGCAAAAGATTCAGGATAATCTAAAGAGCATGAGTGAGAGATATAAGCGTGTGGCGGATAAGAGACGTGTGCCTGGTCCGGACCTGAATGTTGGTGATCTGGTGTGGTTGTCTACCAAGAATATCAAATTGAAGGTTCCCTCCTGGAAGTTGGGTCCTAGGTTTATTGGGCCTTACAAGATCCTGTCTGTCATCAATCCTGTTGCCTACCGTCTTGATCTTCCTCAGACTTGGAAGATCCATAATGTTTTTCATAAGTCCTTATTGAAACCTTATGTTCAACCTATTGTACCCTCGCCTTTGCCTCCTCCTCCGATTATGGTTGATGGAAATCTTGAATTTCAGGTCTCTAGGATTGTGGATTCTCGTCTTGTCCGCGGTTCCCTCCAGTACCTCGTTCATTGGGAGGGTTATGGTCCTGAGGAGAGGATGTGGGTCCCAGTGATGGACATTAAGGCCTCTCGTCTCATCAGGGCTTTCCATAGGTCCCATCCTGAGAAGGTGGGCCCTGAGTGTCCGGAGTCCACTCCTAGAGGGAGGGGTACTGTCACAGCCAGACAGCTGAGAAGCGCTCACAGGAGCTTCTCAGATCCTCCTCCTTGAATTTCTTTGTTTTGGTTTAGTTTCTCATCTCGTTAGTCTATCTCAGCTGTCATGCAGTCAGACTGATCGCTACCCTTTAAGTTCCTCCCCATAATGCAGTAGTGTGCGGCTGATACAACTTCCTGGAGTGTGTGTGCATGCTGTTCCCAGTTCCCAGTCCTCAGTCGTCAGTCGTCTGCAGATAAGTGCTGTTTATGTATTTATGTTTTTGTCTTTTCTGGATCCAGGTGACCCTGACTCCCTCCGTGTCAGTGTAGGGAGCCGGTGGTCGTGTCCCCTCACTATTGTAGGGTCTTCAGGTAATAGATAGCCGAGGAACGTGGATATGCGGCCATCCACCTTTGGGGTGTTCGCATAGGCTGAGCAGTGAGGGAGAGCGGCAGCTCTATTGCAGGGGTCTCCCTTTGTTCCTTAGTTGTGGATCCAGAGAGACATTGTTTATATGGTATTGTCTTGTTTCCTGTACACCATCCGTGACACGGGGATTGAGAAGGGTGAACAACCAGTAATCCGTGTTGTCTAAAATGCGTATAACGAGTAGGTCGTGGGAAAAGCAGCCTAACATGAAGTCAGCCATGTGTGCCAGAGTACCAACAGGTAAGACTTTGCTGTCTTCATCAGAAGGTGAGCTGACCCAGTAAAAGATTGTAGGTGAGGGCCTGGAGGTGAGCTGACCCTGTAAAACATTATATGCGAGGGCCTGCAGTTGAGCTGACCCTGTAAAAGATTATATGCAAGGGCCTGAAGGTGAGCTGACTCTGTAAAACATTATATGTGAGGGCCTGCAGTTGAGCTGACCTTGTAAAACATTATATGTGAGGGCCTGCAGTTGAGCTGACCCTGTAAAGCAATTATATGCAAGGGCCTGCAGGTGAGTTGACCCTGTAAAAAATTATATGCGAGGGCATTATATGCGACGAATAAGCATGTTGATATGATGGAAGAGGAGGAGGAGGATGAGAAAAGGCAGATTGTGGTACAATAGGTCAGGTAGGGGGATTCCTACACTCATAAAGCCTATGCACTAAGTGAAAGGGGTGCCAAAAATTAAAAGGAACCGGCACTCCAAAACACCCTTTGTTACACATAAAGGAAGGAATCATACACACCCTTAAAAAAATTATGATTGGTGGCCTGCTGGTGACCCTCAAAAACATTTGGAGCAAGCGCCTGCTGATCTGACCAACCAAAACATGAGGGGCGAGGGCCTGCTGCTGAGCTAACCCTCTAAACATTAGGGGAAAGGGCCTGCTGGTGAGCTGACACTCTAAAACATTATATGTGAGTGCCTGCTAGTGAGCTGACGCTCTAAAACATTATATGCTATGGCCTGCAGGTGAGCTGACGCTGTAAAACAATATATGCGAGTGCATGCTGTTCAACTGATGCTCTAAAACATTATATGAGGGTGCCTGCAGGTGAGATGATGCTCTAAAACATTATATGCGGGTGCATGCAGTTCAATTGACGCACTAAAACATTATATGCGAGTGCATGCTGTACAGCTGACGCTTTAAAACCTTATATGCTAGTGCCTGCAGTTGAGCTGATGCTCTAAAACATTATATGCGAGTGCCTTCTGGTAAGCTGACGCTCTAAAACATTATATGCGAGTGCATGCTGTTCAATTGCCGCTCTAAAACATTATATGCGGGTGCCTGCAGGTGAGATGACGCTTTAAAACATTATATGCGAGTGCATGCAGTTCAAATGACGCACTAAAACATTATATGCAAGTGCATGCTGTTCAATTGACGCTCTAAAACATTATATGCGGGTGCCTGCAGGTGAGATGACGCTTTAAAACATTATATGCGAGTGCATGCAGTTCAAATGACGCACTAAAACATTATATGCGAGTGCATGCTGTACAGCTGACGCTTTAAAAAATTATATGCTAGTGCCTGCAGTTGAGCTGATGCTCTAAAACATTATATGCGAGTGCCTTCAGGTAAGCTCACGCTCTAAAACATTATATGCGAGTGCATGCTGTACAGCTGACGCTCTAAAACATTATATGCTAGTGCCTGCAGGTGAGCTGATGCTGTAAAACACTATATGCGAGTGCCTTCAGGTGAGCTTACGCTCTAAAACATTATATGCGAGTGCATGCTGTTCAACTGACGCTCTAAAAAATTATATGCAAGTGCATGCTGTTCAGATGACCCTATAAAAAAATTTACGTTGAGGGCCTGAAGTTCAGCTGACCCTATAAAATAATTAGAGTGGAGGGCCTGCATTTGAGCTGACCCTATTAAAAAACAATTGAGTGGAGGGTATATATACAATCTGGATGAGGTGGAGGAGGAGAAAACAAGATTCAACCATCTTTTTTTGTGGTGAAAAAGGTGCATAGGAATACACTACAGCAGATTGAGTACATTATAAATGATAGATTGAAATTGCCCTTATGTTCATCATCAGCTCAGCTCTCCTCTGGTGGAGTTGAGAAGTCAGGGGCAATCCAGGCCTTGTTTATTTTTATCTGAGTCAATCTGTCAGCATTGCCAGTGGACAAGCAGATACACTTATCTGTTATAATGCCACCAGCAGCACTAAATACACACTCAGACAAAATGCTGGCGGCAGGGCAGGCCAGCACCTCCAAGGTCCGTGCCACGTGTCCAACTTGGAGACCCAGTAGTTGTAAGGCACTAAGGGATCATTTAGGACGCTGACACGGTCTGCTATGTATTCCTTCACCATCTTTCAAAACTTTTCCCTCCTTGTACAACGAGGCTGCGCTTCAGGGTGAGATTGCTGGTGAGGTGTCATGAAAGTGTCCCATGCCTTGGAGAGTGTTGCCCTGCCTTTGTTGGAACTGCTTTGTGTTCCCCTTGTCTCCCTTCCTCGGTTGCCTAAAGAAGTACGAACTCTGCCGGCCACGTTGTCAGATGGAAAATTTTGGAGCAATCTCTCAAGTACCTTCTGGTATTGCACGTTTTACTCGTCCTCTCAACCACAGGAATGAGAGATGAGAAGTTCTCTTTGTAGCGGGTGTCGAGAAGGGTGGACACCCAGTAATCCGTGTTATCTAAAATGCGTATAATGCGAGGGTCGCAGGAAAGGCAGCCTAATATGAAGTCAGCCATGTATGCCAGAGTACCAACAGGCAAGCCGTCGATGTCGACAACAGGATGACTCTCCATCTCCTTCTCCTCTTCTGCCCATCCACGCTGAACAGTTGGAATTAAAGTTCCATGGGTAATACCCTCTGTAGCAGAGGCAACTGTCTCCAGCTCCTCCTCCTCCTCTTCATGGTCCAATTCGCGCTGAGAATACGAACTGTGGGTGGTCTGGCTATCACCCTGTGTAATGTCCTCCCCCATTTCCTCGTCTGCCACATTCAGAGCGTCGTCCTTAATTGTGAGCAGCGATCGTTTGAGTAGACACAGCAGTGGGATAGTTATGCTGATAATAGCGTTATCGCCACTAACCATCTGTGTGGATTCATCAAAGTTTTTTAAAATCTCACAGAGGTCTGACATCAATGTCCATTCCTCGCTTGTGAATAGTGGCAATTGATTCGAAAGGCGACGACCATATTGCAGCTGGTATTCCACAAATGCCCTCTGCTGCTCACAAAGCCTGGCGTGCCTTCACTAGTAGCTCTGGAAGATTGGGGTAGGTTTTGATAATCCGCTGAACTACTAAGTTTAAGACGTGGGCTAGGCATGGGATGTGTCAGGTTGCCGAGCTCCAAAGCCACCACCAAGTTACGGCCATTGTCAGACATAACCATGCCTGGTTGTAGGTTGAGTGGCGAGAGACACAGCTCGGTCTGGTCCCTTATACCCTGCCACAGCTCTGCGGCGGTGTGCTGTTTCTCCCCTAAGCAGATGAGATTCAGCACGGCCTGTTGACGCTTTCCCACAGCAGTGCTACACTGCTTCCAGCTAGCGACTGATGGCTGACTGCTGCTGGAGGTGGAAGTAATGGAGGAGGCAGCGGAGGAGGATAAGTGTGGGTTGGAGCCAGAAACATAGCTGCTGGCAGAGACCCTGATGGATGTAGGGCCTACTATCCTGAGCATGGGTAGCACCTGTGCCATCCCAGGGTATGACTCACTCCCGGCCTCCACAACATTCACCCAGTGTGCGGTAAGGGAAATTAAGCATCCATGGCCACCAGCACTTGTCGATGTGTCTGTGGTTAAGTGGACCTTCCAAGTAACTGCTTTGGTCAGGGCATGGGTGATGTTCTGGGACACATGCTGGTGTAAGGCGGGCACGGCACACCGTGAAAAATAGTGGCGGCTGGGGACTGCGTATCGAGGGATTGTCGCCGACATCAGGCTGCGGAAGGCCTCAGTGTCTACAAGCCTAAA
This sequence comes from Bufo bufo, assembly GCF_905171765.1. Classification (NCBI taxonomy): domain Eukaryota; kingdom Metazoa; phylum Chordata; class Amphibia; order Anura; family Bufonidae; genus Bufo; species Bufo bufo. The sequence continues at coordinate 324,997,548 of NC_053391.1, forward strand.
TGGCAACATTTCAAGGGCCAGTAATTTCGAAAGTTGCGCATTTAGTGCTATGGCCTGTGGTTGGGTGGTTGGGTATTTGCGCTTGAGTTCAAATGACTGTGTTATGGAGATTTGGACTCTGTGCTGGGACAGGGAAGTAGATGTTGTTGCTGATGGTTCATGCGAAGGTCCAGGTGCAGGGCGAGGGGTATCCAGGTCTGCGCCTTCGACAGGGGATTGCTTGGACGCCATTTGGCGGATCATGCTGGTGGTGGTGAGGTTGCTAGTGTTCATGCCCCGGCTCATTTTGGTACGGCACAGGTTGCAAACTAACACTCTTTTGTCGTCTGCACTTTCCTCAAAAAAGCGCCATACTGTGGAACACCTACCCCTTGGCAAGGTAGATTTACGCATGGGATTGCTCGGTGTAACGGTTGCGGGCCTGTTTGGTGTGGGCCGACTTCTCCTTTTTGCAACCTCGCTGCCTCTTCCAGCCTGTTGCGGTGCTGCGAATCCCTCCCCCTCTGTACTGCTGTCCTCGCTCAGCTTTTCACCTTCCCATGTTGGGTCAGTGATGTCATCGTCCACCACCTCCACTTCCTCACTCTGTCATCCTCCTGACTTGACCTAACCAAACCCTCAGTGATTGACAACTGTGTCTCATTATCATCCACCTAGTGAATGAATGATTGCCGTTCACCACCATCATCTTCTTGAAACTGTGAAGGCTCAAGAGGTTGGGAATCAGGGCACAATATCTCAGGTCCCTCTTCAAGCATGCTGGGCGTGAGGGCCAAATCTAATAGTGGCGCTGAAAAGAGCTCCTTGGAATATCCGAGTGTGGGATCACTCATTTGGCAAGCCTCTCCATGGTAGGAGGAAAGATGATCAGAGTGAGGATTCGGTTGACCAGACTCTTGGCTACAGAGACTGGACTTGGTGGAAGAGAGGGTGGTGCTTAACTGACTGAAAGCATTATCTTCAGCAATCCAACCGACCAACTGTTCGCACTGGTCCGACTTGGACAGTGTTGTCCTGCGCCGCCCAGCTAAGTTGGACATGAAGCTGGGTAAGGTGGATGTTTTTTTTTCTGTTGCACTGGTAGCAGGCACAGTTTCATTGCGCCTAGAGCCATGGCATCTGAGTGCACCATCAGCATCACGCCCACTTTCCCATCCCTTAGTGCTCGCCTTCTTCATATTAATGGTTTTGTCACTAGATGTGGCGCAGATTTTTTTACAGTCCGCTAAAGACACAGTTTTCTGATGCAGGACAGTATATGTCACAGAAACCCACAGAATATGGACACTATATTAGGCCCAGATTATTGGAATCTGCAATACAGACACTGTTTTCTGATGTAGTACAGTATTGGTTACAGAACACCACAGATTATGGACACTATATTAGGCCCAGATTATTGGAATTTGCAATACAGACACTGTTTTCTGATGTAGTACAGTATTTTTTACACAAAGCCACACACTATGGACACTAGATGTGGCCATGATTATTAAAGACACAGTCTGCGGATGATGTACAGTATATGTCAATAATGTCAATATAATGTCAGTATATGTCAATAATGTCAATCCTGCCAACTTGTTCAAAGGGTGGAGTGGCTGGTTAATAGGGCTTTTTCAAACAGTAGTACAAGTAGTGCTAGTTATAATAGTCATTTACATTATAATCAAGCTTATGCTTATGTGTATTAAGTTTGTAAGAAGAAGAAGAAACTATATTGGGATTATTGAGAGTATCTGTGGTACTGTTCCCCCCCTGGAAGGGATCCCAAAGGGCAGAATAGTATTAGCGTGCTCTGAAGTACTTCTGGGTGGTGACAATCCAAAGATGTCTCAAAGATGGAGGATCCATCTTGAATATTTGCATAACTGTTTGGATCAGGACTCCATGTTGTCCTGAGCCAGAGTTCACTGATTGTTGTTATAATCTTGCTTGTAATAGTGGTATATTGTATTCTGCCATGTATTAGAAGACTGCTCGAAAAGACTGCAGACAGAAGTAACTTTTTACCAATTCCATAGTGAGACTATGGATGAGCTCGGAACCCCGGTTCAACTAAACTTTGCACGGCTACCAGCAGATGTATATTTCATCCATGAGATGGAACATCTGGAGTATGTCCGGCCGGATCTTACGGGCTCACCATGGTCTTAAATGGGGGAGATGTGATGGATGAGACTCCATCTTTGTGTCTACAGCGGCCATTTTATATTGTATGACCTTTTTTGAAGTTGAGAGATCAGTGACTTTTGTGTGTGTATGTTAGTATCTGCAGACAAGGGAAGTAGTAACTTTGCCCCTACCTTTGCTATTCTTGAGAAATGGAAACTGCTTGGTGTGATATATCTATTTCCTCTATTCTGATAAATGTATGTCTCGTTTTTTGTATAGTATAGAAAGTCTGCGGTTAACTGACATTTTACACCTTCTGCTTCATAAGCATTTCTATATGTCCAGATGTTTTCATGTAAAGTATGTGGGTGAATAACCGGAACTGGCCCCAATGTGGTATAAGTATTTGCTTTCCATAAGAAATAAACAGAGACTTGTTTAGATGCAACCTTGATGTTTGTGTTATTCAATTCTCCCAAGTACTCATCATCTATTTGCCATACTAATTTGGAACTCAGCATAAATCATAGTAGGGGTCTTTTCCCTGACATGTGGCAGGGGCCATAGTTACCCCAAGGATAACTCGCCTGTCCACCCAAAATGCGGAGAAACTGACTTTTGTGAAGATGAATCAGGCGTGGATAAGCCAGGATTTTCAAACACCAGATACATCAGAATAGATTATCCATGGTGCCACGCCTAAACTGTCAAAAGAGACCTGGCTACCTGCTTCAGCTACTATTATGATGCTGCCACCCACCTGATGCCACACCTGCTTCCAGGTGCTCCTACTGCCACGCACCATCTTCAGCTGGTACTGGTATTGCCCCCCACCTCCACACTCTGTCACTGTGCCACTCTGTGGTCTCCTCCTGCTGCTTCCACCTCCACACTCTGTCACTGTGACACTCTGTGGTCTTCTCATGCTGCTGCCACCTCACAACTCTGTGGTCTCCTTATGCTACTGCCACATCACCACTCTGTGGTCTCCTCATGTTGCTGCTACCTCAACACTCTGTCACTGGGCCACTCTGTGGTCTCCTCATGCTGCTGCCACCTTAATGCCTCAGTCACTTAGCCACTCTGTGGTCTCCTTATGCTGCTGCCACCTCACCACTGTCACTGGGCTACTCTGTAGTCAAAAGGCAAATAGTGGCCTAGTCATGAAGTGGGGAGGGTGGGAACAGCATGAGAAGTCCACAGAGTGGCCCAATGGCAGAGTTTTGAGGTGGCAGCAGCATGCTGCTACCTCAACACTCTGCCATTGGGCCACTCTGTGGACTTCTCATGTTGTTCCCACCCTCCCCACTTCATGACTGTGCCACTATTTTGCCTTTTTGGCCTGGTTGATATCATCATTTATTTGATCCTTCTTCCGATCTGTCAGCAGGAAGGAAAAATGAGATGCACAACTGATCCCATCTATATAGCAGCTGTAAGGTCTGTATGACATGGTCCCTATTTTGCATCAAAATTGGCATATGATTTGGTAGCCAAAAGCAGGAGTGGGTACAAAACACAGAAGACATGCAAATATTCTATTCACGTGTCATCTCTGTTTTGGATCCACTCCTGTTTTTTTTGGCTTTAGCAATACTGATGGATTACTGACCAAATGCTGACCGAGTGAAGGCGGATGCTCAAAGGACAGGATCCGTTTTTTTTGGGTTATTGTTCTGACGGATCAGAGGAAGGGAAAAATAATCAGTGACGTCAACACAAACTTACTGCTGACACCCTCTCCACTCTGTCAGGGGAACTCTACTTGTATAAGCGTTTAATAGAATAGGTTTTGTAGAAATCTATGTAGAATCAGCTGTTCTACACTACTATGCATGCTCTCTGCAGCCTGGAAATATCATTTTTTTAACGCGATTCGCCACAAATAAATTTGTATCGAATCAAATCTTTTGGGAAAATTTGGCGAACCGACCAAATAAAATTTTTGAGAAATTTGCTAATTTCTACTGATGACCTCACCTTGTCATCATGCTGGGCAGGCGCAGTGACATAATCACTGATGTCGTCTCCACTCCCACACAGCGTGATGACATGGTGATGTCACACATCAGCGAACGAGAATTGGTGCATTTTCTTCAATCTAGATGGGTGCGACCAAGGGCGGACTGGGAACTTAAAGTCGCCCTGGAAAAAATACTAAGAGTGGCACAATTTTGTGGGTCCAAATTGATGGAAGGCAGGGCCAGCAATACCATATAGCGGCACATTATACCACCCAACAGAGCCAAATACCACAATTCATCACAAAATACTGCCAGCAGCACAAAATACGTCCCCAAAAACTTTCACTGTCTGGCCTTTAGAAGGGCCTAGGCAGCCCCCTGGGAATCGACCCACTGGGAAATTTCCCTGTAAGATCTTTGGCCAACCTGCCCCTGGGTGCGACAGCCTTTTTTTTTTTTTAAATGCCATTTCATAAAAAATGTATTTGTTACCACGAAGCGCTAGGAAATTCGGCTTTGTGGCAAATCAAATTTTTCCGGAAATTCGGATCGAATTCCACTCAATTAACTTCGATTCGCTCAACACTAAATAAGATGTGCGGAGTATATTTTAAAAAGCCACAATAAAGGTGCACTGTTACTCGATGTAAAAACTTGAGTGACGTCTCTAGATAATAGTGTCATGTTTAAAGATGTGTCAAATTTATCAAACAATGCATGACATTTACTGTAATACATTTGGCTCAAATTACAGCAATACAGTGTTGAATAATGTAATTGAGGTTAATGCACTGCAGATGAAAATATTACTTCTTTGAAGAATGTCATGTCCAAAAAGACAGTAAAAGGGGTTGTCTCACTTTAGCAAACTGCATTTATTATGTAGACAAAGGCACTTACTAATGTATAGTGATGAGCGAGCATGCTCGGCCGAATACCTGTTCGGCTCGAGCATCGCTATGCTCTGCACATGGCGGTACTCGGCCGAGTACCACATGTGTTCGAGCGGCATGCTCGAGTCTCCGACCCGCACGTTTTGCGGCTGCTAAGAAGCCAATAAACATGCAGGTAAGTACTGCCATCACTGTAATGCCAGTAGCCATGTTGGCTGCTGGCATTACAGTGATTGGCTAACCGAAACGCGTCATCGGGTGCTATATAGCACCCGATGACGCAGGTTCAGCTCATTGCCAGTCAGGGAGAGCTGCGCTTAGGAAGGGACAGATAGTGTAGGAGATTGTGATCGCAATATATCCCAGTGAATAACGTTTCAAAGACCCAAAAGTCCTTTTAAGGACAATTGTATGTGGTGGCAGCAATTTAATTGTGCAAAGTTGTACTCAATTATTTTATTTTATACTTTGCGAAATAGCGATTATTTTGCTATATAGAAGGTGTCTGCAGTGACTTGTGACTTCTGTGCAGCAATACCTTCTGTGTGTCAGGGGCAGAGATAGGAAGAATATTAGTGAAAACAATAATTTCCCCATAATCCACATTTTTGCTGTCAACGGTGTAATCTGTGAATTGTGTGATCTGCGCTTCAATACCTTGTGTGGTTGTCAGGCCTAGATATAGGGAAAAAATTTAAAATGCAGAAAACTATTTTTCTCCCATAATCTATCCACATTTTTGCTGTCAACGGTGTAATCTGTGAATTGTGTGATCTGCGCTTCAATACCTTGTGTGGTTGTCAGGCCTAGATATAGGGGAAAAAATATAAATACAGAAAAAAAGAATTCTCCCATAATCTATCCACATTTTTGCTGTCAATGGTGTAATCCGTGAATTGTGTGAACTGCTCTTCAACACCTTGTGTGGTTGTCAGGCCCAGATATAGTGAAAAATATAGTGAAAAACTACATCAGAAAACAGTGTCTATACTGCAGATTCCAATAATCCGGGCCTAAAAGAGTGTCCATATTCTGTGGTGATCTGTGACATATACAGTACGCCATCCGAAAACTGTTCCTTTACGGCAAATTCAAAAAATCTGGGCCTAATATAGTGTCTATATTCTGTGTGTTTCTGTGACATATACTGTCCTGCATCCGAAAACAGTTTCTTTAGGGCAAATTCAAAATATCTGGGCCTAATCTAGTGTCCATATTCTGTGTGTTTCTGTGACATATACTGTCCTTGACTGTAAAACAATCTGCGCCACATCTATAGACAAAACCATTAATATGAAGACGGTGAGCACTAAGGGACGAGGAAGTGGGCGTGATGCTGATGGTGCACGCAGAGGCCAAGGCCCTAGGCGCAATGAAACTGTGCCTGCTGCCAGTGCACCAGAAAAAAAAAAAACATCCACCGTACCCAGCTTCATGTCCAACTTAGCTGGGCGGCGCAAGACAACACTGTCCAAGTCGGACCAGTGCGAACAGTTGGTCGGTTGGATTGCTGAAGATAATGCTTCCAGTTGGTTAAACACCACCCTCTTTTCCAACAAGTCCAGTCTCTGTAGCCAAGAGTCTGGTCAACCGAATCCTCACTCTGATCTTTCTTCCTCCCACCATGGAGAGGCTTGCCAAACGAGTTATCCAACACTCGGATATTCCGAGGAGCTCTTTCCAGCACCGCTATTACATTTGGCACGCATTTGGCAGCAAGCTTGAAGAGGGACCTGAGATATTGTGCCCTGATTCCCAACCTCTTGAGCCTTCACAGTATCAAGAAGATGATGGTGGTGAACGGCAATCATTTGTTCACGAGGTGGATGATGATGAGACACAGTTGTCAATCACTGAGGTTGTGGTTAGGTCAGAAGGAGGAGCAGAGTAAGTAAGTGGAAGAGGAGGTGGTTGACGATAAGCAAAGACAGCAGTACAGAGGGGGACGGATCCACAGCTCTGCAACAGGCTAGAAGAGGCAGTGAGGTTGCAAAAAGGAGAAGTCGGCCCACAACAAACAGGCCCGCAACCGTTACACCGAGCACCCCATGCGTAAATCTACCTTGCCAAGGGGTAGGTGTTCCACAGTGTAGCGCTTTTTTGAGGAAAGTGCAGACGCCAAAAGAATGGTAATTTGCAACCTGTGCCGTACCAAAATGAGCCGGGGCGTGAACACTAGCAACCTCACCACCACCAGCATCATCCACCACATGGCATCCAAGCACCCTAACAAGTGGGCCAAACGCTTGGGTCCACAATCTGGGTCTGCGGGTCACACCACTGCCTCCTCTTCCCCTGTGTTAGGCACTGCTGGCAAATCTCCTGTCGAAGGCGCAGGCCTGGATGCCCCTCGCCCTGCACCTGGACCTTCGCATGAACTATTAGCAACAACATCCACTTCTCTGTCCCAGCGCAGAGTCCAAATGTCCATAACACAGTCATTTGAACTCAAGCGCAAATACCCACCCACCCAACCACAGGCCATAGCAATAAATGCACAATTTTCGAAATTACTGGCTCTTGAAATGTTGCCATTTAGGCTTGTGGACACTGAGGCCTTCCGCAGCCTGATGTCGGCGACCATCCCTCGGTACACAGTCTCCAGCCGCCACTATTTTTCACGGTGTGCCGTGCCCGCCCTACACCAGCATGTGTCCCAGAACATCACCCGTGCCCTGACCAACGCAGCTACTGGGAAGGTCCACTTAACCATGGACACAAAGACAAGTGCTGGTGGGCAGGGACGCTACATTTCCCTGACCGCACACTGGATGAATGTTGTGGAAGCCAGGAGTGAGTCGTACCCTGGGATGACACAGGTGCTACCCACGCCCAGGATAGCGGGCCCTACATCCATCAGGGTCTCTGCCAGCAGCTATGTTACTATCTCCAACCCCCATTTCTCCTCCTCCGCCGCCTCCTCCTCCACTTCCACCTCCAGCAGCAGTCAGCCATCAGTCGCTAGCTGGAAGCAGTGTAGCACTGCTGTGGGTAAGCGTCAACAGGCCATGCTGAAGTTGATCTGTTTAGGGGACAAACAGCACACCGCCGCTGAGCAGTGGCAGGGTATAGGGGACCAGACCGAGCTGTGTCTCTCGCCACTCAACCTACAAGCAGGCATGGTTGTGTCTGACAATGGCCGTAACTTGGTGGCGGCTTTGGAGCTCGGCAACCTGACACACATCCCATGCCTAGCCCACGTCTTAAACTTAGTGGTTCAGCAATTTATCAAAACCTACCCCAATCTTTAAGAGCTACTACTTAAGGTGCACCGCGTGTATGTCCATTTCCGCAAGTCGTCCACAGCTTCAGCCAGTCTGTCAACGCTGCAGCAGCGCTTGCGGCTTCCAGCTCACCGACTGTTGTGCGACTTGAGTATGGGCTGGAACTCTGCATTCCACATGTTGGCCAGGCTTTGTGAGCAGCAGAGGGCAGTTGTGGAGTACCAGCTGCAACATGGTCGTCGCCTTTTGAGTCAACTGCTACTATTCACAAGCGATCCACACAGATGATTAGTGGCGATAACGCTATTATCAGCGTAACCATCCCACTGCTGTGTCTACTCAAACGATCTCTGCTCACAATTAAGGACGACACTCTGAATGTGGCAGACGAGGTAATGGAGGAGGACATTACACAGGGTGATAGCCAGACCACCCACAGTTCGTCTTCTCAAACGAATTGGACCATGAAGAAGAAGAGGAGGAGCTGGAGACAGTTGCCTCTGTTACAGAGGGTAGTACCCATGGAACTTTAATTCCATCTGTTCAGCGTGGATGGGCAGAAGAGGAGGGGGAGGAGATGGAGAGTCTTCCTGATGTCGACATTGACGTCTTACCTGTTGGTACTCTGGCACACATGGCTCACTTCATGTTAGGCTGCCTTTCCAGCGACCCTCGCGTTATAAGCATTTTAGATAACACGGATTACTGGGTGTTCACTCATCTTGACTCCCGCTACAAAGAGAACTTCTCATCTCTCATTCCTCTGGTGGAGAGGACGAGCAAAATGGTGCAATACCAGAAGATCCTTCTTGGAAAATTGCTTAAAATTTTTCCATCTGATAACGCTGGCGGCAGAGTCCGTACTTCCTTGGCCAACCGAGGAGGGGAGACAAGTGGAACACACAGCAGTTCTAACAGAAGCAGGACAACACTCTCCAAAGCCTGGGACAGTTTCATGACACCCCGCCAGCACCCTCACCCTGATGTGCGGCCTACTGCCACAAGGAGAGAAAAAGTTTGGAAAATGGTGAAGGAATACATAGCAGACCGTGTCAGCGTCCCCAATGATCCCTCAGTGCCTTACAACTACTGGGTGTCCAAGCTGGACACGTGGCATGTACTGGCACTCTAACCTTTGAAGGTGCTGGCCTGCCCTGTCGCCAGCGTTTTGTCTGAGCGTGTATTTAGTGCTGCTGGTGGCATTATAACATATAAGCCTATCCGCCTGTCAACTGAAAATGCTGACAGGTTGACTCATCTTAAAATGAGCAAGGCCTGGATTGACCATGACTTCTCTACCCCACCAGAGGAATGCTGATGAACATAAATGCACTTTAAATTAATTGTTTTTAATGTAGTTAATAGACTGTATTCCCATGCACCCCTTCCACCACAAACAAGGGTATATAGTTGAATCTTCATTTTCTCACCCTCTTCCTCCTCTTCCGTCATATCAACATGCATTGCTTATTCGTCACATATAATGCCCTTTCATATTTGGCCTTTGAATATAATTTTTTAGAGGCTCCACTCAGCAGCAGGCCCTCAGATATAATTTTTTAGAGGGTCCACTCAAAAGCAGGCCCTCACATCAAATTTTTTAGAGGGTCCACTCACCAGCAGGCCCTCACATAAAATTTTTACGCGATCCGCTCACCTGCAGGCCCGCAACTTAAATCTTTTACAGGGTCAGCTCACCTGCAGGCCCGCAACAATGTGAATGAGGCCCTCCTTTATGTGATATACAGGAGTGCCTATTCCTTGTAATTTTTGGTAGCACTAGCACTTTATATACAAGTAAATATACAGGAATGTTTTTAATACATTTTTTCTATAAAATCGATTTTTTACTTTGGTTTTGTGGGTAAAACCTTAATTAGATTGTGGGCCTGGTGATCAGTTTAAGGCCTTTTTTAGCTGCATCAGCAGCAGCATGGTGATAAAAATGAGTGGCAAGGTGACATGGTGTGGAGATGGCAGCATAAGGAGGCCACATAGTTGCATAATGACTGAGTCTGGATAACAGACTAAGGCCACAGATTGTTTAGAAAGATGCAGATGGAAACAATCTGTGGAGCTGTATCACGGTCAGCTGCAGATTAATGCAGACCAGTGCCGTAGCTATAGGGGAAGCAGGGGAAGCTTCAGCTTTGGGGCCCTGACCCAGAAGGGGCCCATCCAGGAGGAGGAGGACTGAAGGATTTGGTCAGGGCCCCCTCAACAGTATTACACAATGAAATTATATACAGTGACAGTATAGAGAGTGTATAAAACTGATGGAACAGCTGCCGGCCCTGGTCTGAGAGATCGATCTTTTCTAGCCACAGGAATGGGGGCGGCATTAAAGGAAGGGGTCACTAAAAAATCACTGTGGGATGGAGCCACATTCAAAAATTTGCTGTGGGGCCCAGTCAATTCTAGCTACTCCACTGATGCAGCCCACAAAAGCAAGTTGGGTTTATCGATTACAAAACCTTAATTAGATTGTGGGCCTGGTGATCAGTTTAAGGCCTTTTAAGCTACATCAGCAGCAGCATGGTGATAAAAATGAGTGGCAAGGTCACATGGTGTGGAGATGGCAGCATGAGGAGGCCACATAGTGGCACAATGACAGAGTCTGGATAAAAGACTAAGGCCACAGATTGTTTAGAAAGATGCAGATGGAAACCATCTGTGGAGCTGTATCACGGTCACCTGCAGATTAATGCAGACCAGGGCCGTAGCTATAGGGGAAGCAGGGGAAGCTGCAGCTTTGGGGCCCTGACCCAGAAGGGGCCCATCCAGGAGGAGGAGGTCTAAAGGATTTGGTCAGGCCGCCCTCAACAGTATTACACAATGAAATTATATACAGTGACAGTATAGACAGTGTATGAAACTGAAGGAACAGCTGCCGGCCCTGGTCTGAGAGATCGATCTTTACAAGCCACAGGAATGGGGGCGGCATGAAAGGAAGGGGTCGCTAAAAAATCACTGTGGGATGGAGCCACATTCAAAAATTTGCTGTGGGGCCTAGTCAATTCTAGCTACTCCACTGATGCAACCCACAAAAGCAAGTTGGGTTTATCGATTACAAAACCTTAATTAGATTGTGGGCCTGGTGATCAGTTTAAGGCATTTTAAGCAGCAGCAGCATGGTGATAAAAATGAGTGGCAAGGTGACATGGTGTGGAGATGGCAGCATGAGGTGGCCACATAGTGGCACAATGACAGAGTCTGGATAAAAGACTAAGGCCACAGATAGCTTAGAAAGAAGCAGATGGAAACAATCTGTGGAGCTGTATCACAGTCACCTGCAGATTAATGCAGCCATCAAAATCAAGTTGGGTTTGTCAGTTCCACCTCAGCTCACCAGCAGGCCCGCCCCTAAAATCTTTTACTGGTTCAGCTCACATGCAGGCCCGCGACTTAAATCTTTTACAGGGTCAGCTCACATGCAGGCCCTTGCATATAATCTTTTACACAGTCAGATTACCCGCAGGCCCTAGCATATAATGTTTTACAGAGTCAGCTCACCAGCAGGCCCGAACCTAAAATCTTTTACAGGGTCAGCTCACCTTCAGGCCCGAAAATAAAATCTTTTACAGAGTCAGCTCACCTGCAGGCCCGCAACTCATGCTGCCTTGCTTTGAAGTAGTAGCCATAGCCGTTTATCAGGCTCCCTCTCCAAAATCGAACAATGATTCCCCGTTACCGGTGGTCACCATGTTAGGCGCATAAAAGAGCATCGAAATGGATTGTGGATGTCACGGGGACGTGCAATCAGGCAGAAGTTATCTAGAGTATAACGTTTCCTCATCCAAAATACTGCAGTGACATTCCCTGTAATTTTTTATTACTCATTCCAATAACAGGAAATCTTAAGAGTCCTGTAGTGTTGAGCGCGAATATTCGAATTACGAATATTTATCTCGAATATCGTAACTTCGAGAATTTGCTAATATTTCGAATATAGTGCTATATATTCGCTATATCGAATATTCGTCATTTTTTAACATCTGAAAACATGATTCCTCCCTGCTTCTTGCTTGTGTGCTTCAGGTTGATCACATATTAGCAGGCAGAGTTTTCTAGAGTCTGCTGAATTTTTCACACAACGAGCTTAATAATTTGTTACCTTATATAACAGAAATATCATGAAAGCAAAGGAAGCGCTCCTCACAGGGCCTACCCTTTGAAAGATAAATGAACGCCTTGCATGGATCATTCAACAGCTGTTTATATGGAATTTTGTCAACACATTTCCTATGATTACCATATTAGCAATTCCAGCATCTGCTCTGATTTCATAGGTTGATTAATTACTTCTTATTTATATTCGTCATGATTAAACATGAGCAATAATTCTGCCAGCTCACTTGCAAGTTTACTACAAGATTATGTAATGCTAAATGGCTTGATCTTAATTTCACACTTTCCATGGCAGTTTTTTAAATAAATAAGAAAGATGTTATGTCAATTGTTAATATTATAGATATACTAATATCTCCTATATTTATATAAAAATGTACGGTGGTTTGTAATAAGAGCAGCACTGAGCAGGAGACCAGATAATTGAATGGTAAAAAGATGCCAGAAACATACAAGATAAACATATGCCCACTGCCATATTGTGGATCTCTGTTGTACAGAGCCGTTTTAGGACACCCAGCTATGGTCCCACATTGTATCTCTGTATGCATCCAATTTCACATGGAAGCACCCCGTTTTCTTTTTTCTCAAAGTTTCAAAAATAATCCACGTGAAAAAAAAGTTGTGTCATATTCCGATTAGGGTATGTCCATAAAATGTCTTCACAATCTGCAGCAATACTGCTGCATAATCCAAGGGTGTCACATGGGTATTTTTCATGGATTGTACTTCCAGTTCACTGCAAATTTCAACCTATCAATTAAATTAATGAAATCCTAGCATTGCGGATTTCCAAATTGGCAGCATGCTTGTTTCTTTGCATTTTTTTCCCCCTACATGCAGACGCACTCTTCTGAACCCCTTCCACATGCATTTCACTGTACGGTAAATAGCTAAAGAGTGTCATGCAGAATACAGTGGTATGAAAACAGTGCATGTTCCAAAGCAGATCATCCAGATCATCTTCTTCCATCATTTAGCTGTGATGATTTCCTCCAGCCAAGTTTCATCTCTGCAGTTTTTCACACAGATGTCTTAGGTTCCTCACATTTCCATCATACTCCCTACCCTGGTGCCCCAACACTGATATCCTGCTGCAACCCCTAATACCCCCTAGTGCTCCTCAATGTCTCCAAATTATATACTGCAAACATAATAGTTCCATACAGATAGCCTCTCCATAATAAAATAATTAGTCCCACCAGTAATAATAATTCTGGCCTCATTAGTAATAGTATGGATATGTAGAGAGAATCTCTAAATCGCACATCCTCATACCTATGCTTCTGATATACAACTGTTTTCAATTATCAGCATTTCTTATGATAAAACATGGCTATACAGCGATGCTATCAATCATTTGCTGTGCACTATAAAGAGACAATTAGTATACAGTTTGATCAAAGCGCATAGGCCCACTTACCGCGACAAGGTTGCCTCTTGTTTAAGTGGGAACCTACTCTAACCATGGCGCAGAGCCGTGCGGCGACCACCACGCCTCCACACCGCTCCAGCAGGCAATGGGATCCAGCAGCCGCACAGCAGCCCCACTATACAGTGAGGCCACATGGGCCCCGGGTCCCATCACTCCACCAGCACGGCACAGAAGCAGAGACGGCCGCCGTCCAGCGCCGCATGTGAACTGGTGCAAATGGCTCACCTGTTCACAGCCTCTCAGGAACTCCAACTGAGATGTGGTAGGAATTTATAGACCCTTTGCAGACTTCTGCTAATTAAAAAGCACCTAAGCCACATGGGGAGGAGTGCTGATTCAGGGGAGGGGGGAAAAGAAGTTTATAGCATAAATTGTATGGATATGTAGAGAGAATCTCTAAATCGCACATCTTCATACCTATGCTTCTGATATACAACTGTTTTCATTAGTAATAGTGCCCCATACAATGGCCCCAATAATGATAATGCTTTTCAAGAGTGCCACCTTAATAGTAGCACCCTCCATAGTGTGATCAATAATAATGCCCACCACAGTACATCCAGTAGTAATAAGCCTCTCTATTTTACCCACAATAGTAATGTAGGCTCCCTCTGTACTGTCCCCAGTATTAATAAGGCCCTTTCATTGTTTGACCAGTAGTAAGGCCCCCTACAGTGCCTCCAGCAGTATTAAGACCCCTCTACAGTGCCTCCAGTAGTAATATGCCCCCCATGTAGTGCCCACAGTAATTAAAATGCCAGTATAGTGCCCCAAGTACTTAAAATGCCCCTATAGCTCCCCCTGTAGCTAAAATGCCACCCCTGTAGTGCCTTAATAGTTATAACTTTGTGAGTCATTACTGGATCTCAAGTATACCTGTCCTAGAGACCACAGTGATTTTTTGATGCCCTCACGCTCTTCTGTATCCAGGATTTCTCCAGAGAAGATCACAGCCAATCTTCCAATGCTAGTCAAGGAATCTGAGCTAGGCATCATTTTCTTGTTTTTATTGTTTGGTAGAGAGCACTGGAAGGAGATTATATGCCTGGGTAATAGCATAAAAAAAAAAAAAAAAAACAATCAGTTGTCAAAGTTGATGAAATAACAAAAAGTTTTCAGGTTTTTCATAAATATTTATATCATTTATAAATGATATAAAATATAACCTACTGCCTGTGATGCATCATTTATTCTCAAGTATGGTCACAACAACAAACTCATGTGGCGGGCCTCAAAAAGAAAATAACAACTGAAATTGAAACACATGGATCAAAACTTAGAAAGGCTTATCTGACATTTACAACAAGCCCGTCAGACGAGACGGAGAATGTGTGGAAGAGAGAGAAGCAGGAATATGAATTTTGGTTACAGAAGAAGGAGCTAATATATAGATCTAGAGCAGAGGCACAACTGTACAAATTCGGGAATAAAGCCGGGAAATTAATGGCTAGTTTAGCGAAGGGATTCTATCATTCCTCCCCGATTTTGGCCTTAAAAGATAAGAAAGGACAATTAAAACATGACCCCAAAGATATCAATGAGATAATCAGAGAATTTTATAGTGACCTATATAAATATAAGAAAGAGAACGTGGATAGTGGGAATAATTGGCTGAACTCCGTAAATTTACCGCATATCTCCCCAGAAGACTTAACTTCCCGCAACGCCCCCATTTCAGTGCAGGAAGTCCAGACAGTAATATCAGGCCTAAAGCTAGGGAAGGCCCCAGGTCCGGGCGGTTATACGGGGGAATTTTTTAAAATCCTAGGGGAAAGAACATCGACACTCCTAACAAAAGTATTTAATTCCCATATGTCTGGGCTTCCGCTCCCTGAGGTTTCCAACACGGCCCACATAAAATTAATCCCAAAACCAGGAAAAGACCCCTTACAGGCCGCTTCATACCGGCCAATATCGTTAATAAATACAGATATCAAGATCCTTTCCAAAATTTTAGCAGAAAGACTTGCGAACATACTTCCCAAGATCATTTCAGACTCATTTCAGACTCTCAGGTGGGCTTTGTGAAAGGCCGCTCTGCAGTCACGAACATCCGAAAGGTCTTGGCGGTGTTTGATAAAGATGAAGCCGGAGTCACACCCATCCCCAGCCCTGCTGACGATAGACACCGAGAAAGCGTTTGACAATGTGAGCTGGGGATGGATGGATGGATAGAGTCTTAGATAAGATAGGACTAATAGGAAACTTTAGATTTTACCTGCAGGTATTATATGCTAACCCTTCGGCAAGGATTCATACCCCAGGTTATCTTTCACCTGCCTTTTCTATAGGCAAGGGAACGAGACAAGGGTGTCCCCTTTCACCATTACTGTTCAACATTGCCTTAGAACCACTGTCTCGTTACCTAAGCAGCACCAGGAAAGTAGAAGGGATTAAAGTAGGCTCCAAAGAGATAAAACATGCTTTATATGCGGATGACTTATTCGTTTTTTTAGCAAAACCACATAGGGACTTACTTCCCCTGCTGAATAGGGGATTTTGGAAATGCGTCCGGTTTCAAAATTAATGCAGATAAAAGTGAACTCCTGCTTCTCTCTCAGACGCATCGGGTTAGAGAAAATGATTTTCGAAGTCTTCCGGTGAGGATAGCTAAGCAGACCATCCGTTACCTGGGCATTAATATAGGGAGAACCCCAGAATCCATATATTCGCTAAACTATCCCCCTTTGATCCAGAAAATCCAGGGAGACATAGAAAGATGGTTACAGCTTCCCCTTTCTCTATTGGGTAGATGTCATTTATTGAAAATGATCAGTTTCGCACGCTTATTATACCCTATGCTGACAATACCATTGTTAAATAGACATGCAGATATCCAAACTTTAGAAACAGCGTTTCGTTACTTTCTTTGGAAAGGCAAACATCCGAGAATCTCACTGCGGAAACTGCAACTTCCCAAAGAAAAAGGAGGGGTGAACTTCCCAGATATTAGGAGATATAATCTTGCCAGTAATCTTAGACATGCTCTGGACTGGTTGACAGGTAAAAGCATTTACTCAAACTATAAATTGGAGTCGCATTTGGCTTTTCCTTGGTCTCTAGCCGCACTGCTCCATACTAAGTATGCCAATCTGCCTCAGCCTCTGAGAAAAAGACTCATTATAAAAGACACGGTAGCGACGTGGAAAGCAGTACGCAAAGAATTCGGGTTGCCATATTCGTTGTTCAAACATATGTCTATTTGGGGACACCCCGAATTCTTGGAAGCCAGGTTTAACAAACAATTGCAGGAATGGAGACTTAAGGGAATATGAACTGTAATTGATTTATGGCACAGTACAAACCGCCGTTATCTTAGATTTGAAGAAGTGTGTGCCAAATATGACTTAAGACCTAGTCATTACCTGGCATATCTCCAAGTGTACAACTTTTTAAAATCCCAAATAATTGACCTTGGGAAGGAGTTCCCCACAAATAAATTTGATCTACTGTGTTGTACAGACTTTACCCCATTGTCCTTATCAGACTTACATGGTAGACTACAGGCAGTTCGGTTAGAGACCTTCCCTTTTCAACCATTCAGGGCATGGGATAAAGAACTTAATGAGCAGAGAGTTCAAGATAACATTTTGAAGGGCTGGTTATGTCTCAGGAAGATAACTCCCAATGAAGGTTGGCGTGAAACACAATTTAAAATAGCTCATAGAGCTATATATGGGTTCTACAATACACGGTTAACTCTACAAGCAAATAGGATAACACATTGTCCAAAATGTCGGGTGGAAAACACCAACTTACATCACAGGTTGTGGAAATGCCCACAAATAGCAGAATTCTGGAAGACCTTCACACAATGGCTAAAAGAAGTAATGCATATTACGATTCCATTAACCCCAGAATTAATTCTGTTTCACTATTACCCCGAGGGTGCGCAGTTAGCGCAGATTACAAATGTGTGTATTATGGCAGCAAAACGCTGTTTGCTTAAGAATTGGTTACTCCAGTCGACCCCCTCAATCAGGAAGATTATCACCCAGGTGAAATAGTGCCTAAATAGGGAATTCTTTGCGGCAGAGCAAGGAACAGAAAAGCTAATCAAAAAGCTTATGACCAGATGGAGGGGTTTTATCATTAATGTGTTGGAGCTCCCTGAAATTAAAGAGCTCATGGATCCATTAAAACATACAACCTGGTATTTGATGGAGCAGCTGAAGGGTACTTTGGGTAAATTAGAACAGTAAGATTCTGTTCGGCCTTACTATTGAGCCGCCCACCAGGGAATCTCAGGGAACTTGGAGAGTTTTGGCACTTGATCTTAGTAGATTTCTTTTAAGCTGGGGAAGGGGGGAAGGGGGGGAGGGGGGTGGGTATGTTTAGTTACTGTGATAGTTATGTAAAATATTACGTTTGTCCCTGTGATGTCACAGGATTTAAATGATGCTTTACTGTAACATTTGACAATGTAACTACGAAATACGCTTTTGTGATCATTGGATAAATGTATTTTCTATCATTTCCTGCCGAGAGACAAACTGAATAAAATTTGGTTTATAAAAAAACAACAACAAACCATAGACCATTTTTATCATAAATTCTTCAGGCTTGCTATTATGTAAGATTTTCAATCAACTGTTGTTGCCGAATAGACACTATAATACAATTTGGATGCCAGACAACTCGTCGTATTGTGCTATCATTGTGGTTTGATTGCTTCTACAGGGAATTCTGAGTGAATTTCAATTTACCATAGTCAGTTAGTCACTTAAAGGAAGATGAATCTATTTACAGAATGTGTAGATAAGAAATACTGAGCTTCTGCAACCACACGGTATTTGGTATAGGCATTTAGAGTGCCTCTAAACATGACTGTCGACTACGATAAGATCTCATACATGTATAAAACCTCTCACAGTTTAATAGTAGAATCTGTTAACCCCTAAATAATTGTGTACAGCATTATGTATTAATATTCTGTTTAGCTTCCAGTTATTTAAAGCAACCTACAATTTCGTTTAAATCAAAATAGGTTGACAGTTGCATGACAATTAATTTCATAGGAGGAAAAACATGGATAGGAGGAAAAACATGGATAGATACAGCACTCAGAAAAAAAAAATCCTTTATTGACTTTCAAATATATTACGCGTTTTGGGCACATTACGCTCTATCCACATTTTTCCTGCATTGTTCTGGGTTGCCAGCCCAGATCGTGTGCACCATACCTGTATGGAGGTGAGCTGATCCAAATTTCTTTTATTATCTGTATAGGCATCGATGCTCCATACCGACTCCTTCCTTTCATTAGGAAGAAAATTCAGGAACTTTAATTTCAAACATATTCTGTTTGACATTGTTGAGTAGACACTTTCAAAGTGCAGACCATTTGCTATGACATTTAACAGACTTTATATGGTAAAATTAGTCTACTACAACTTCTAAAAGCGAGACCAGAAAAAAATACAAAACTACTTTGTACCAATTGACTTACTTCTGTTAATAACCTGTCATCACATTTTCCTATGCAGCAACTTGCATGTTGCTGCTGGGCACATTATACTGATTTCAAACTTATTTTTCTCAATACCCATAAAACCATTCTCCTAAAATAAAAGTTAGTATTTTGGCCTGACCTGAGGTCAGTGTGGGACCAGGAGTCACTAGGATGTATAACTGGATTCCTCAAGTCATGGAGTCGCGGCCGCCAACCTGCCTATAATATCTCACTGTAAGTGACAAAATATTTCATATGAGATGGTGCTGACATCAAGAAGCTAAGTTAATGTCAATCACAGTGAAGTGGGCAGGCTGGTGACTTTGTGATTTAGGGAATCCATTTATACACACTGGTGACTCCCGGCCCACACTGAATGCAGGACAGCAAAAATACAAATTTTTATTTCGGAAAAATTGCTTCATGGTCAGTTTTTAGAAAAAATAAGTATGCAAATCAAGTATTGTGCCTAGCAGCAACATGTCATGTAATAATAGCAGGTTCCCTTTAAACCTTGAGTCTGCATTTTGTATATTTAAGTTGCCAATTTGTTTGCCTTTATTTGGGTCCAGGATCAGGCTATCATAGCAATAACTTAAAGGGGTTATTCAATTTATTTAAAAAAGTCAGCCAAAGCAGCAGTTGTGATAAAATAAGAAAATAAGAAATAACTACACAAGACAGTCGCCCAAAAAATAAATAAAACTACGGCTTTCAGAATGTGGAGACACTAAAAAATCATTTTTTTCAAAAATGCTTTGTTATATAAAACTAAAACAAACAACGCGTCCGTAACAACCTGCTCTATAAAAATACCACATGATCTAACCTGATGAATGTTGTAAATAAAAAATAAAAACAGTGCCAAAACAGCTATTTCTTTTACCTTGCCTCACAAAAAGTGTAATATAGAGAAACCAAAAATCATACTGTATGTACCCTAAAATAGTACCAACAAAACTGCCACCTTATCCCGTAGTTTTCAAAATCGGGTTACTTTTTGGGAGTTTCTACTCTAGGGGTGCATCGGGGGGGCTTCAAAAAACCAGTCTGGCAAAATCTGCCTTCCAAAAACCCTATGGCGTTCCTTTCCTTCTGCGCAATGCCGTGTGCCTGTACAGCAGTTAACGACCACATATAGGGTGTTTCTGTAAACTACAGAATCAGGGTCAGAAATATTGAGTTTTGTTTGGCTGTTAACGCTTGCTTTGTAACTGGAAAAAATGGATTAACCACCTCAGCTCCCCTAGCTTAAACACCCTTAATGACCAGACCACTTTTTACAATTCTGCACTACACTACTTTCACGGTTTATTGCTCGGTCATTCAACTTACCACCCAAATGAATTTTACCTCCTTTTCTTCTCACTAATAGAGCTTTCATTTGGTGGTATTTCATTTCTGCTGACATTTTAACTTTTTTTGTTATTAATCGAAATTTACCGAAATTTTGGCAAAAAGAATGACATTTTTCACTTTCAGTTGTAAATTTTTTTTTTTTTTAAACTACATTTCTATATAAATTTTTCTCTAAATTTATTGTTCTACACGTCTTTGATAAAAAAAAATGTTTGGGTAAAAAATAAATGGTTTGGGTAAAAGTTATAGCGTTTACAAACTATGGTACAAAAATGTGAATTTCTGCTTTTTGAAGCAGCTCTGACTTTCGGAGCACCTGTCATATTTCCTGAGGTTCTACAATGCCCAGACAGTAGAAAAACCCCACAAATGACCCCATTTCGGAAAGTAGACACCCTAAGGTATTCGCTGATGGGCATAGTGATTTCATAGAACTTTTTATTTTTTGTCACAAGTTAGCGGAAAATGAGGATTATTATTATTTTTTCCTTACAAAGTCTCATATTCCACTAACTTGTGACAAAAAATAAAAACTTCCATGAACTCACTGTGCCCATCACGAAATACCTTGGGGTGTTTTCTTTCCAAAATGGGGTCACTTGTGGGGTAGCTATACTGCCCTGGCATTTTAGGGGCCCTAATGCGTGAGAAGTAGTTTGAAATCAAAATGTGTAAAAAATGCCCTGTGAAATCCTAAAGGTGCTCTTTGGAATGTGGGCCCCTTTGCAAAAAAGTGTCACACATGTGGTATCGCCGTACTCAGGAGAATTCGGGCAATGTGTTTTGGGGTGTCTTTTTACACATGCCCATGCTGGGTGAGATAAATATCTCTGTCAAATGACAACTTTGTATAAAAAAAAAGGGAAAAGTTGTCTTTTAGAGAGATATTTCTCTCACCCAGCATGGGTATATGTAAAAAGACACCCCAAAACACATTGCCCAACTTCTCCTGAGGATTGCGATTCAGACGTCCGGATGTGTTTTGCGGATCCATGGATCCGCAAAACACATACGGACGTCTGAATGGAGCCTTACAGGGGGTTGATCAATGACAGGGGGGTGATCAGATTTGCTTCTAAACTTCTAAGCCTTCTAACGTCCCAAAAAAATTAAATGGCATTCACAAAATGATCCAAACATGATTTAGACATATGGGGAATGTAAACTAATAACTATTTTTGGAAGTATTACTATCTATTATAACAGTACAGAAATAGAAATGTGGAAATTTACAAATTTATCAAAATTTGGGGTAAATTTGGAAGTTTTTTATAAATAAAAATAATATTTTTTTTTACTAAATTTTACCACTGTTATGAAGTACAATACGTTTCGAGAAAACAGTCTCAGAATAGCCTGGATAAGTAAAAGCATTTTAAAGTTATCACCACATAAAGTGACACATGTCAGATTAGCAAAAAATTGCCTGGTCCTTAAAGTGAAAAATGGCAGGGTCCTGAAGGGGTTAAACCCCCTTTGTTTACGTCAGTAAAAAGGCATATTGGTGGTCACTAAGGGGTTAAAGCTATACAACTCAATTTATTATTAATGTGAATCCCACAATCTTCATTACAAAGTTCATATCTAAGAAAAAATGTTACAATATAAATCCTGGCGCTGATAGTGTGCCAATTTACGCCCAACTGACATTTTCAATGTTTATTAGAAAAATTCAGTTGATCTCAGCTTTGCGTGCCTGACATATTGATGTGCATCACAGTTACCAACCATACGTAGTATTGGGCTCACTCTGCCCAGGAAGGAAGGGTTTGAGTTCATGGAGAACTGGGCCGATTCCTCTGTCAGCTAGAGACTCTATCATAGTGTTGGGCTGCGCCTTAATGGGGAAGGTGCAACTGTTTTACGGGAGAAGATGGCTAGAAAACTGAAGGACTGCTTAAAATAGGGACTGAGGGGAAGATAATTAAATTATAGGAAGGTAGATAGTAACCTGGGGCGAGGTAATGGAACGGGGGGAGGAATGGAGGGAGAGACTAGAACAGTTCATAAGGAAAGGGGTGTATGATAAAAAATATACAAAAATCTCTTAATTGTAAGTATACTAATGCCAGAAGCCTAATAAAATTGTTGAACTGGAATTAGTAGTCTGAAGAGGACTATGACATATTGGGAATAATGGCTCAGTTAATGTACAGGGTTACAGTTTGTTTAGAAAAAATTGTGAAAACCAGAGAAGGGAAGGCATTTGCCTTTATGTAAAGTCCTTTCTAAAGCCGACACTCCGGGAAGATATACCGTATTTTTCGCCCTATAAGACGCACTTTTTCCCCCCCAAAAGTGGGGGAAAAATAGCAGTGCGTCTTATGGGGCGAATGCTGCTGATTTTGCCGTATTTTCAATGATACACCCGCCGCGATGCCGCGCGGCGGGTGTATCAGCTGTGAGGGAGGAGGGGCTGGGGGCCGGCATCTGCTTTTATAATGACAGCGAGGCCCGTGCAGTGACTGTATTCTACTACACGGGCCCCGCTCACTGTATAATCGTATCTGTATTCTGTAATAATTAATTGTGTATATAATGTAATCGCATAATCAGCGCTACTTACAACTACAAGTGCTCGGTAGGTAGCAGAGAGGAGGGAGGAGGCAGCCCGGGAGGACGGGAGGGCGGCGCGTCACTCACTACGTCACACGCCTGCGCCGCCCACTTTATGAATGAAGCAGGCGGCGTGGGCGCATGACGTAGTGACTCACGCTGCCAGCGCCCGTCCTCCCGACCTGCCTCCTCCCTCCTCTCTGCTACCTACCGAGCGCTTGTAGTTGTAAGTAGCGCTGATTATGCGATTACATTATATACACAATTAACTATTACAGAATACAGATACGATTATACAGTGAGCGGGGCCCGTGTAGTAGAATACAGTCACTGCACGGGCCCCGCTGTCATTATAAAAGCAGATGCGACCCCCACCCCTTGTATTGAGGGTCATTCACTACAGGGACACTATTATGGAGGGGATCTGTGGATGACACATAGCATAAGATGCTATATATGTGTCATCCACAGATCCCCCCCATAACAGTGTCATACACAGATCCCCATAACAGTGCCATCCAGAGACCCCAATAAGAGCCACCCACAGATCCCCCATAAGTGTCACCCACAGATCCCCCATAAGTGTCACCCACAGATCCCCCATAAGTGTCACCCACAGATACCCCATAAGTGTCACCCACAGATCCCCCATAACAGTGCGTCACCCACAGATCCCCCATAACAGTGCGTCACCCACAGATCCCCCATAACAGTTCGCCATCCACAGATCCCCCATAACAGTGTGCCATCCACAGACCACAATTAGTTCAAAACTCACCAAAAGCACACCTATTGGTTCAAAATATTTTTTTTCTTATTTTCCTCCTCAAAAACCTAGGTGCGTCTTATGGGCCGGTGCGTCTTATAGGGCGTAAAATACGGTAAGTGACAAATCTTATCTTGACAAATTTGAGCCACTGTTCAGTACATTCCTCTTACTCCTCCTCCATGACAAATTGAGATTTATCTCACATCATCTCGGTCTTCACTGACCACTCCTAGTAGTGTGCCTTCTTTTCTCCTAAGAGACAACTCCTTGGGTGCTAAGGAAGAAATTCCAGATAGTGTTCTTGTTGATATGTATGGAAATAGCGATTAAACTGCAGTGGAGGAGGCTCAGGCGGAGGGGGAGCACATGACTGAAATGTACATCTGTTGATCTTGTAGCAGTGACTCTCTAAGTCATGGTGGTTGTGGTAAAAGGATAACTTGTAGTTGTGTTGGAAATGGAACTCATGGCAAATATAGAGGTGGGCATCATGGGGAAGGGGAGAATGGACCCATGATATATCACAGTGTTA
Source organism: Bufo bufo (assembly GCF_905171765.1). Lineage (NCBI taxonomy): Eukaryota > Metazoa > Chordata > Amphibia > Anura > Bufonidae > Bufo > Bufo bufo. The sequence goes on from NC_053391.1 coordinate 325,021,975, forward strand.
GGTTAGCAGCCTGCCACTTCCATGCTGCCTGGCATCCTCTGCAAGCTGCTGTCTCCATTACTCCAGTCCCTGTTCCCTTAGGGTGCGTGCTCTTATCTGTTGGCCTGTGCACGCATTTGCTAATACTTTCCCAGCCAAAATAAATTCCCCATTAAAAGTGCCCTGTCTGACCCAGGAAGAAGTACATCAGCGACTTAAAAAGATTAAAATAGACAAATCGCCAGGACCGGATGGCATACACCCCCGTATCCTAAGGGAATTAAGTAATGTCATAGCCAGACCCTTATTTCTGATATTTGTGGACTCTATACTGACAGGGAATGTCCCACAGGAATGGTGCATGGCAAATGTGGTGCCAATATTCAAAAAGGGTCCAAAAACAGAGCCTGGAAACTATAGGCCGGTAAGTTTAACATCTGTTGTGGGTAAACTGAAGGTTTTCTGAGAGATGCTATCTTAGAGCATGTCAACGGAAATAAGCAAATAACGCCATATCAGCATGGCTTCATGAGGGACCGGTCATGTCAAACTAATTTAATCAGTTTCGCTGAGGAGGTAAGTTCTAGACTTGACAGCGGCAAATCAATGGATGTCGTATATCTGGACTTCTCCAAAGCATTTGACACTGTACCACATAAAAGGTTAGTATATAAAATGAGAATGCTCGGACTGGGAGAAAACGTCTGTATGTGGGTAAGTAACTGGCTGAATGATAGAAAACAGAGGGTGGTTATTAACGGTACACACTCAGATTGGGTCACTGTCACTAGTGGAGTACCTCAGGGGTCAGTATTGGGCCCTATTCTCTTCAATATATTTATTAATGATCTTGTAGATGACACTAAACTGTGTAAAGTAATTAACACTGAAGAGGACAGTATACTACTACAGAGGGATCTGAATAGATTGGAGGCTTGGGCAGATAAGTGGCAGATGAGGTTTAACACTGACAAATGTAAAGTTATGCACATGGGAAGGAATAATACAAGTCACCCGTACATACTAAATGGTAAAACACTCGGTAACACTGACATGGAAAAGTATCTAGGAATTTTAATAAACAGCAAACTAAGCTGCAAAAACCAGTGTCAGGCAGCTGCTGCCAAGGCCAATAAGATAATGGGTTGCATCATTAGGGGCATAGATGCCCGTGATAAGAACATAGTCCTACCACTTTACAAATCGCTAGTCAGACCACACATGGAGTACTATGTACAGTTCTGGGCTCCTGTAAACAAGGCAGACATAGCAGAGCTGGAGAGGGTCCAGAGGAGGGCAACTAAAGTAATAACTGGAATGGGGCAACTACAGTACCCTGAAAGATTATCAAAATTAGGGTTATTCACTTTAGAAAAAAGACGACTGAGGGGAGATCTAATTAATATGTATAAATATATCAGGGGTCAGTACAGAGATCTATCCCATCATCTATTTATCCCCAGGACTGTGACTGTGACGAGGGGACATCCTCTGCGTCTAGAGGAAAGAAGGTTTGTACACAAACATAGAAAAATAATTCTTTACGGTAAGAGCAGTGAGACTATGGAACTCTCTGCCTGAGGAGGTGGTGATGGTGAGTACAATAAAGGAATTCAAGAGGGGCCTGGATGTATTTCTGGAGCGTAATAATATTACAGGCTATAGCTACTAGAGAGAGGTCGTTGATCCAGGGAATTTTTTATTCCCCTAAAGTGGGGAAAATTGGCTTCTACCTCACAGGTTTTTTTTTTTTGCCTTCCTCTGGATCAACTTGCAGGATAACAGGCCGAACTGGATGGACAAATGTCTTTTTTCGGCCTTATGTACTATGTTACTATGTTACTAATTGGTGAGGGTCCCTGGATATTTAAGGCACCCTCTCCAGTCAGAAGGTGTGTTTTGCCCAGCAGGTTTAGAAAATGATTCTACAGGGAGTGCAGAATTATTAGGCAAGTTGTATTTTTGAGGATTAATTTTATTATTGAACAACAACCATGTTCTCAATGAACCCAAAAAACTCATTAATATCAAAGCTGAATTTTTTTTGGAGTAGTTTTTAGTTTGTTTTTAGTTTTAGCTATTTTAGGGGGATATCTGTGTGTGCAGGTGACTATTACTGTGCATAATTATTAGGCAACTTAACAAAAAACAAATATATACCCATTTCAATTATTTATTTTTACCAGTGAAACCAATATAACATCTCAACATTCACAAATATACATTTCTGACATTCAAAAACAAAACAAAAACAAATCAGTGACCAATATAGCCACCTTTCTTTGCAAGGACACTCAAAAGCCTGCCATCCATGGATTCTGTCAGTGTTTTGATCTGTTCACCATCAACATTGCGTGCAGCAGCAACCACAGCCTCCCAGACACTGTTCAGAGAGGTGTACTGTTTTCCCTCCTTGTAAATCTCACATTTGATGATGGACCACAGGTTCTCAATGGGGTTCAGATCAGGTGAACAAGGAGGCCATGTCATTAGATTTTCTTCTTTTATACCCTTTCTTGCCAGCCACGCTGTGGAGTACTTGGACGCGTGTGATGGAGCATTGTCCTGCATGAAAATCATGTTTTTCTTGAAGGATGCAGACTTCTTCCTGTACCACTGCTTGAAGAAGGTGTCTTCCAGAAACTGGCAGTAGGACTGGGAGTTGAGCTTGACTCCATCCTCAACCCGAAAAGGCCCCACAAGCTCATCTTTGATGATACCAGCCCAAACCAGTACTCCACCTCCACCTTGCTGGCATCTGAGTCGGACTGGAGCTCTCTGCCCTTTACCAATCCAGCCACGGGCCCATCCATCTGGCCCATCAAGACTCACTCTCATTTCATCAGTCCATAAAACCTTAGAAAAATCAGTCTTGAGATATTTCTTGGCCCAGTCTTGACGTTTCAGCTTGTGTGTCTTGTTCAGTGGTGGTCGTCTTTCAGCCTTTCTTACCTTGGCCATGTCTCTGAGTATTGCACACCTTGTGCTTTTGGGCACTCCAGTGATGTTGCAGCTCTGAAATATGGCCAAACTGGTGGCAAGTGGCATCTTGGCAGCAGCAGGCTTGACTTTTCTCAGTTCATGGGCAGTTATTTTGCGCCTTGGTTTTTCCACACGCTTCTTGCGACCCTGTTGACTATTTTGAATGAAACGCTTGATTGTTCGATGATCACGCTTCAGAAGCTTTGCAATTTTAAGAGTGCTGCATCCCTCTGCAAGATATCTCACTATTTTTGATTTTTCTGAGCCTGTCAAGTCCTTCTTTTGACCCATTTTGCCAAAGGAAAGGAAGTTGCCTAATAATTATGCACACCTAATATAGGGTGTTGATGTCATTAGACCACACCCCTTCTCATTACAGAGATGCACATCACCTAATATGCTTAATTGGTAGTAGGCTTTCGAGCCTATACAGCTTGGAGTAAGACAACATGCATAAAGAGGATGATGTGGTCAAAATACTCATTTGCCTAATAATTCTGCACTCCCTGTAGTTCATTCTGCCAGAGACATGTTATTCCTGAAGTGGTTAGTGTGGGGATTTGCTCTGGTAGGCAGCTTAGAGGATGCAGTATAGAGGCAATCACAAAGTCTTTAACTTAAATAGTTCAGTGTTTATTCACACAAAAGGCAAAACAAAATAACAGTTCATAGTATTGGTGTATGTTCACACCATGGAAAGTCCACAGAACACAAACATTCACCTGGTTAGCAGTTTTTCATCATCCATCCACTGCAGGCTTTAGGGGGCCTGTTTTCCAGCAATGCGGCTCTCAGCACTTTAGCACGGCACACCTCATGCAGATCCCAAAACCATAGCGTCTCCACAGCTTCACTGTGAAGCCATCCTGAATAACAAATAGTGTCAGTCAGCACTAACTGCTGCTGACACTTAAAATTACCGTCTATTACCTCACCGAGGCCAGGTATCTTGTTGACACATACCTTCTGTCAATGACGGACCCTTGCGCCTTCCTACATACCACCCCCCTTTGTTCAACCCTGAGGGGGTGAACACTTGCCAGACAGTGTATGCGGGACAGGGCATCCGCATTTCCCTGTAACCTGCCTGCCCTATGTTCCATGGAAAACGTAAAGTTTTGTAAAGACAAGAACCACCTGGTGACCCAAGCATTCCTCTCTTTGGCCTGGCTCATCCACTTGAGAGGGGAATGGTTGGTCACCAGAGGGAACTTTCTCCCCAACAGATAATAGAGGAGAGACTCGAGTGCACACTTGATGGCCAGGCACTCTCTCTCCACTATACTGTACCTAGTCTCGGCTGGGGTAAGCTTTCGGCTCAGGAAAACAACGGGATGTTCCTCCCCATTGATTTCCCAAAAGAGTACAGCTCTGAGGCCTACTTCAGAGGCATCGGTCTGTACCACAAGCTCCCTCTTGAAGTCGGGCGTCACCAATACCGGGAACCCACACAGGGCCGACTTAAAAGCGGAGAAAGCCTTTTCCGCCTGCTCATTCCACTGGACTGTCACTGACTTGCGTCCCTTTAAAAGGCCTGTCAATGGTGCGGCGACTGTAGCAAAATTGGGGACAAACCTCATATAGTACCCCACCATACCCAGGAATGACTTTACTTGCCGAGTAGTGACAGGTCTGGGCCAATTCCTAATTGTCTCAATTTTGTTCACTTGAGGTTTGATCATTAGGCGCCCAATTACATACCCCAGGTACTTGGTCTCTTCTAACCCTATTGCGCACTTTTTTGGGTCAGCGGTTAAGCCAGCCTTCCTAAGGGAGTCAACTACAGCCTGTACTTTAGGTAGGTGACTTTCCCAGTTGGTGCTATGGACAACGATATCGTCCAGGTACGCTGAAGAGTACCGACGATGTGGACGGAGTACAATGTCCGTTAGCCTTTGAAATGTGGCGGGAGCGCCATGTAGACCAAAGGGTAATAACTTGTACTGATACAGCCCCTCTGGCGTGTTGAAAGCCATTTTTTCCTTGGCAGCCTCCATCAAGGGTACCTGACAGTACCCTTTGGTGAGGTCCAACACAGAAAAATACCGGGCTTGGCCTAACGTCTCAATAAGCTCATCTACTCGGGGCATGGGATACGCGTCAAACTTGGACACCTCATTCAGTTTGCGGAAATCCTTACAGAACCACAATGTCCTGTCTGGCTTAAGACTATCGGACTGGCCCATTCACTTTTTGATTCCTCGATGACACCTATCTGGAGCATTAGCTACACTTCCTCCTCGATAGCTTGTCGCCGAGCCTCGGGTACACAGTATGGTTTTAACCGGACTTTTGCCTGAGGCTCAGTGACAATGCCATGCCGGATTATGAACGTGCGTCCAGGGAGGTCCGAGAACACATCCGTGTTCCGACTAATGAACTCCCTGGCTTTCTGAGCCTTTTTTGAGGAGAGGTTGTCAGCAATTTTCACTGTGGCAGCCACTTCCCTTGCTTCAGACAAAGGGTCCGAAACCGCCTCCCCTAGGAACCCTGGTCGCGGGCTGTCTCCCGTACAGGGTTCCCTATGTTTCCAGGGTTTGAGCAGATTCACATGGTACACCTGCTCTGGTTTTCACCTCCCTGGCTGGTGTACCTACTGTCTATGGTCGGTACCAGAACCAACACCCGATCACCCGAGTTACAGTTCCGGACCCGAGCCTGCCTATTATAGACCCTACTCTGGGCTCGCTATGCTGCCTCCATATGCTCCCTAACCAGAGCCAACACTGTTTACATCCGTCCCTGCATCTGGGTGACGTACTCAACAACGCTTTTGTGCGGTGTGGGCTGTGCCTCTTTGGTGATGTCCAACAGACCACGAGGGTGTCTGCCGTATAGCAGTTCAAAGGACGAGAACCCAGTAGAGGCCTGGGGCACTTCTCGCATTGCAAACATGAGATAGGGCCGAAGAAGGTCCCAGACCCTCCCATCCTTAGACACCACTCTTTTAAACATATTTTTTAATGTTTGATTAAACCTCTCTACCAGGCCATCCGTTTGCGGATGATACACGGATGTCTGTAGCTGTTTTATGTGGAGCAACTTACAGAGTTCCCTCATGACCTTTGACATAAACGGGGTCCCTTGGTCAGTCAGAACCTCCTTAGGCAGACCCACTAGAGAAAACATCTACATTAACTCCTTAGCTATGAATTTGGCTGATGTATGATGCAGCGGCACCGCCACCGGGTACTGAGTGGCGTAGTCGAGGACGACTAAGATGTGTTGGAGCCCTCTAGCAGACTTTGGTATTGGGCCTATGAGATCCATAGCGATCCGCTCGAATGGAACCTCAATAATCGGGAGAGGGACCAAGGGACTATGGAAATGTAGCTGGGGGCTGTTTATCTGGCAAGTTGGGCAAGACTTGCAATACTCTTCCACCTCTCTGAACACACTGGGTGTCACGGATGGTGTACAGGAAACAAGACAATACCATATAAACAATGTCTCTCTGGATCCACAACTAAGGAACAAAGGGAGACCCCTGCAATAGACCTGCCGCTCTCCCTCACTGCTCAGCCTATGCGAACACCCCAAAGGTGGATGGCCGCATATCCACGTTCCTCGGCTATCTATTACCTGAAGACCCTTCAATAGTGAAGGGACACGACCACCGGCTCCCTACACTGACACGGAGGGAGTCAGGGTCACCTGGATCCAGAAAAGACAAAATCATAAATACATAAACAGCACTTATCTTGCAGACGACTGGGAACTGGGAACTGGGAACTGGGAACAGCATGCACACACACTCCAGGAAGTTGTATCAGCCGCACACTACTGCATTATGGGGAGGAACTTAAAGGGTAGCAATCAGTCCAACTGCATGACAGCTGAGATAGACTAACGAGATGAGAAACTAAACCAAAACAAAGAAATTCAAGGAGGAGGATCTGAGAAGCTCCTGTGAGCGCTTCTCAGCTGTCTGGCTGTGACAGTACCCCTCCCTCTAGGAGTGGACTCCGGACACTCAGAGCCCACCTTCTCAGGATGGGACCTATGGAAAGCCCTGATGAGACGAGAGGCTTTAATGTCCGTCACTGGGACCCACATCCTCTCCTCAGGACCATAACCCTCCCAATGAACGAGGTACTGGAGGGAACCGCGGACAAGACGAGAATCCACAATCCTAGAGACCTGAAATTCAAGATTTCCATCAACCATAATCGGAGGAGGAGGCAAAGGCGAGGGTACAATAGGTTGAACATAAGGTTTCAATAAGGACTTATGAAAAACATTTGGATCTTCCAAGTCTGAGGAAGATCAAGACGGTAGGCAACAGGATTGATGACAGACAGGATCTTGTAAGGCCCAATAAACCTAGGACCCAACTTCCAGGAGGGAACCTTCAATTTGATATTCTTGGTAGACAACCACACCAGATCACCAACATTCAGGTCCGGACCAGGCACACGTCTCTTATCTGCCACACGCTTATATCTCTCACTCATGCTCTTTAGATTATCCTGAATCTTTTGCCAAATAGATGACAAAGACGAGGAGAATCTGTCCTCATCAGGCAAACCAGAAGAGCCCTCTCCCGAGAAAGTCCCAAACTGCGGATGGAACCAATATGCACCAAAAAATGGTGACTTATCAGAGGACTCCTGACGACGGTTATTTAAAGCAAACTCAGCAAGGGACAAAAAAGAACACCAATCCTCCTGATTCTCCGCCACAAATCAGCGCAGATATGTCTCCAGATTCTGATTGACGCGCTCTGTCTGGCCATTAGACTGCGGATGGAAAGCAGAAGAGAATGACAACCGAACCCCCAAGCGAGAACAGAAAGCCTTCCAGAATCTGGAAACAAACTGCGTGCCCCTATCAGAGACTATGTCTGAAGGAATCCCATGCAATTTGACAATGTGGTCAATAAATGCCTGCGCCAGCGTCTTAGCATTGGGCAAACCAGGAAAAGGGATAAAATGCACCATTTTGCTAAAACGGTCCACCACCACCAGAATCACAGACTTCCCCGAGGAACGAGGCAAGTCCGTTATGAAGTCCATGGACAGATGTGTCCAAGGACGGGAAGGAATGGGCAAAGGAAGGAGAGGACCTGATGAATGAGGGACCTTGGCACGAGCGCAAGTCTCGCAAGCTGCCACAAAATCCTCAACCGACTTACGAAGCGCAGGCCACCAGAATCTCCGAGTGATGAGATCCAGTGTGGCTCTTGCCCCCGGGTGCCCAGCAAGGACCGTGTCGTGGTGTTCTTTAAAAATCTTGTGTCTCAAAGCGAGAGGCACAAACAACCTCCCAGGAGGACAAAGATCGGGAGCTTCTGACTGGGCTGCCTGCACCTCTGCCTCCAATTCAGGAAAAAGAGCAGAGACCACCACACCTTCAGCCAAAATGGGACCCGGGTCTTCAAAATTCCCACCTCCCGGAAAACAACGTGACAGGGCATCTGCCTTCACATTCTTAACCCCAGGGCGGAACGTAACAACAAAATTAAACCTTGAAAAGAACAAAGACCATCTGGCCTGTCTCGGGTTCAGACGCTTGGCTGACTCCAAGTAGGCCAGATTTTTATGGTCAGTAAACACGGTAATGGGGTGTCTGGCTCCCTCTAGCCAATGGCGCCATTCCTCAAAAGCCAACTTGATGGCCAACAATTCCCTATCTCCCACATCATAATTTCTCTCTGCGGAGGAGAGTTTCTTTGAGAAAAAGGCACACGGTTGCCATTTGGCAGGAGAGGAACCCTGAGACAAGACCGCACCCACCCCTACCTCAGAAGCATCAACCTCAACTATGAAGGGTAACGAAATATCAGGTTGTACTAGGATGGGAGCGGAAGCAAAACTCTCCTTGATATTAGAAAAGGCCTTACGCGCCTCTACCGACCAGGAAGAAAAATCTACCCCCTTTCTGGTCATATCAGTGAGTGGTTTAACAACAGAGGAATAATTAAAAATAAATTTCCTGTAATAATTGGCAAAGCCCAAAAAACGCATCAGCGCCTTCTGATTCTCAGGAAGCTCCCACTCAAGCACAGCGCGGACCTTCTCGGGGTCCATGCGAAAACCAGAAGCGGAGACAAGAAACCCCAGAAATTGGATTTCTGGAACCGCAAACACACATTTTTCCAGTTTCGCGTATAATTTATTCTCCCGCAGGATGAGCAAGACCTGACGTAAGTGTTCCTTATGAGTCTTGAAATCAGGAGAAAAAATCAAAATGTCATCCAAATACACTAATACAAATTTTCCCATTAAATGATAAAAAAATGCTGTTGACGAAATGCTGAAAAACGGCTGGGGCATTCATCAAACCAAAAGGCATAACCAAATTCTCAAAATGGCCCTCAGGGGTATTGAAAGCCGTCTTCCATTCGTCTCCTTCTCTGACCCTAACCAGGTTGTATGCCCCTCTTAGGTCTAATTTGGAAAAGACTTTAGCCCCAACAACCTGGTTAAACAGGTCCGGGATCAGAGGAAGCGGATAAGGATCACGAATAGTGATACTGTTCAGCTCCCTGAAATCCAGACAAGGTCTTAAAGAACCATCTTTTTTCTTAACAAAGAAAAAACCAGCGGCAACAGGTGACTTCGAGGGTCGTATGTGTCCTTTTCTCAGACTCTCAGAGATATAAGCCCGCATGGCGACCCTCTCAGGTTGGGAGAGATTGTATAAACGAGATTTAGGCAGCTTGGCGCCTGGAATGAGATTAATAGGGCAATCATACTCCCTGTGCGGAGGTAAACCCTGAACTCCACTCTCAGAGAAGACATCCAAAAATTCTGAGAGGAAAGGTGGTACAGTCTTAGTAGAAACCTCAGAAACAGATGTTATGAGGCAATTCTCTCTGCAAAAGTTACTCCAACCATTTATTTGCCTCGCTTGCCAATCAATGGTGGGGTTATGTTTAGTGAGCCAGGGTAGCCCCAACACTAGAGGAGTAGGCAAACCGCTAAGGACGAAACATGACACATCCTCAACATGAGCATCACTCACAATTAAACGGATATTGTGAACTATGCCCTTTAATGATTTCTGAGAAAGTGGAGCTGAATCAATAGCAAAAACAGGAATATCCTTTCCCAAAGTGCATACCTGGAAACCATGAGTTATTGCAAATTGATTATCAATGAGGTTGACAGCTGCTCCACTATCCACAAAAATCTCACAAAAAATGCTCTTGCTCTCTAGCGCCACCCTAGCAGGCAGGACAAAACGGGAACTACAAGCAAACGGAAAACCTTCAATTTCCGCTTCAACCCTGCCAATAGTAACAGACGTAACATTTTTAAAAGATTTTTTCCTTTTTGTCTCTTTATTACTCCCAGAAAACTGCCTGAATCTCCTAGAGGGACAAACATTTGCCAGATGATTTATACCTCCACAACAAAAACAAACCCTCCCCTGCGGGCTGAATCTTCTATTGTCAGAGGCAATCAACCCCAGCTGCATGGACTCCTGCTCAGAAGGGGCTGACAGCGACTGAGACTCCTGTGCACAGAATGAGACCGCTGCACTGTCGCGGGACTGAGTATGACAGGAAGGAGAGATCTCTCCTCTCTCTCTAAGACGCCTGTCAATACGAACAGCCTGAGACATAGCAGAATCCAAGGAGGTAGGTCTTTCATGAAAGGCAAATGCATCTTTCAATCCCTCTGAAAGACCATAGCAAAATTGACTTCGGAGTGCAGCATCATTCCAACCCGTATCTGCTGCCCATCTCCGAAATTCTGAACAGTATATCTCTGCGGATTGTTTACCCTGGCATAACAAACGTAGTCTAGACCCAGCCAGAGCAATACGATCCGGATCATCATATATCTGACCCAGGGCTAAAAAGAATTCATCCACTGAACGAAGGGGCCGTGCCCCCTCCGGCAGCGAAAAGGCCCAGGACTGAGCGTTACCCCTGAGCAGCGATATAATGATCCCCACCCTCCGTTCTTCATCACCAGAAGAATGGGGAAGAAGGCGAAAATGGAGTTTGCAAGCCTCTCTAAAACGCACAAAATTCTCACTACCCCCGGAGAACGTATCCGGGAGCGAGATCTTAGGCTCAGCACAAACTCCATGAACGCAAGCTGAACCGGTCACTTGAAACTGAGAAAAAGTCTTACGGAGATAAGCTACCTCCAAAGAAAGACCCTGAAAGCGTTCAGCCAAAAGTGAAACCGGATCCATGCTTGAGACGGTTTTGGCGGCTGATAATGTCACGGATGGTGTACAGGAAACAAGACAATACCATATAAACAATGTCTCTCTGGATCCACAACTAAGGAACAAAGGGAGACCCCTGCAATAGACCTGCCGCTCTCCCTCACTGCTCAGCCTATGCGAACACCCCAAAGGTGGATGGCCGCATATCCACGTTCCTCGGCTATCTATTACCTGAAGACCCTACAATAGTGAAGGAACACGACCACCGGCTCCCTACACTGACACGGAGGGAGTCAGGGTCACCTGGATCCAGAAAAGACAAAATCATAAATACATAAACAGCACTTATCTTGCAGACGACTGGGAACTGGGAACTGGGAACAGCATGCACACACACTCCAGGAAGTTGTATCAGCCGCACACTACTGCATTATGGGGAGGAACTTAAAGGGTAGCAATCAGTCCAACTGCATGACAGCTGAGATAGACTAACGAGATGAGAAACTAAACCAAAACAAAGAAATTCAAGGAGGAGGATCTGAGAAGCTCCTGTGAGCGCTTCTCAGCTGTCTGGCTGTGACACTGGGCCAGTAGAACCGCTGTAGAATCCGGTCCTGTGTTTTCTGCTGGCCCAGGTGTTCGCGAAGAACATGTTGGTGGGCTAACTCCTACGTGAGCTTGTGATACGACTTAGGCACCACAAGCTGTTCAATATGCTCCCCCCGAAGTTGATTTACCCGGCGGTACAGCTCCTGTTGAACCACAAAACAGGGGGAACATTGACTCGGCCCCTGGTTGTTGCGGCTCACCCTCAACTACTACCACATTCAACCAGGCTCAAGATAGTCGGGTCCTGGTGCTGTGTTGTACCAAAGTTATCTCCGGATATGTTGAGGTCTGCCAACTCCGGACCCGGGGGCAAGTCCTCCACATCTCCCACCATTACACTTAGTGGGGTTGTCTCCCCCTCTTCCACCAAAGTGGCAGTCACTCCTACTGCCGGCTCTTTGGACTCAGGTTCACACGGTTCTGGTCTCCCCCATGAACTGGGCCACTCTGCTAGGCTCACATCTGTCTCCCGGGTATCGGTAACTTTCGTATCCAGCCATAGTGTAGGGAAACCGGGGAAGTTTCTCCCAATTATTAGTTCATAGTGCAACTTTGTGGTGACGGCCACCTCATAATTCCACATGCCGGCCATCGTGGATAGTGACACCAGGGCTGTGGGATAGTCCTTTAAGTCTCCATGGATGCACATTACACCTACTTTTCGGCCAGTATACTCGGCGGGCCGCACCGGGGCAGCTCTTACCAGGTACACCAGGCTCCCTGAGTCCAGCAGCACCACTTCCAGGGTATCTCCCACTTGCACCTGGCACAGGTGACTATTGTCTATTGTCTCAGGGTTACCGGATGCACACAGCCTCCTGGCATACATTGAGGCATGGTAGCCAAAGTTAGTGTCCATGGGTTCCGCCCTATGGGGACAGTCGACCCTTATGTGTCCAGGCTCGTGTCACCGCCAGCAGACCACCGGGGCTGGGTCTGCAGGGGGTACGTCCCAGGCGGGTTTGGCTGGCACCAGCCGCCAGGTTTGGGGTGGAGATTTCCGGTGTTTGACTGGCCCCCTCCCAAAAGAACCCCCTGCAGATTTCTGGTGGCATCACAGCGCTCCACCAGGTCGACCATCTCTAGGGCATTTCCCGGAGACACCTAGCCGATCAAGTGCTGGAGAGGGTACGGCAAAGCCCTCCAGAACACATCCGCCTTGTCCTTTTATAGATCCCTCCTGTGAAGACCACGCCTGCGATGGTGAGCAAGATCACTTAGGGTGCATAGTTTTCCACAAGACAAGAGAAGACAACAAGGTCGCAATGTCCATAGAAGACAGGCTGTTCTTGGATATCATCGATCAAAGAATAATAAAAGACAAGTCAAAAAAGCTGGGTCGCACCTTTAACATTTAAACCCTGGAGACAATGCTTACCTAAGAACAAAGAACTTGTCTACAGTCGATTTTATATCCCTCAAACATAAACTTCAGAGGACACCAGAGACGAGAGAACATTTCTTTACCTTTACAGAAAGAATATTCCAGAACAACCCTGCAGAAATGGCACCCACGCTCCAAGACTCCGAGGAGTGTTGGTACTTACCCATATTTAGCGTGTATCATCCTAAAAACACAGGGCAGATACAAGTAGTATTCGACTTGAGCACCAGGTGGGAAGGCGTCTCGCTAAATGATGTCTTACTGTCTGGTCCAGACCTCAAAAACAGACTTCTGAAGGTACTTCTCCACTTCCGTAGAGATTCTGTAGCATTTATGGCCAACATACAACAGATGTTCCACTGCTTCCTCGTCAAGGGAGAACACAGAAACTACTTGAGGTTCTTCTGGTACCGCAACAACGACCCCAATGAAGACATTGTAAAGTACCGAATGAGAGTGCACATCTTCAGAAACAGTCCTTCCCCTGCAGTCTCAGTATGGTCTCAGACATTCAGCCCAAGAGGGTGAAACAAAGTATGGGTCAGATGTCAGATCCTTTGTGGAAAAAGATTTCTATGTGGACGACTGCTTAAAATCCACTGAAATAAGTCTCTTAAAAAAGGCCCAAGTAATGCTCGCTCTATCTAATTTGAGGTTGCACAAAATCACCTCAAAAAGCCGTTAGTTAAAGGGAACCTGTCACCTCCCAAAACCATCCCAAGCCGCCAGCAGTACCTGCGTGTAGCCAGCAGTGTGTTTCTGATGATGCCTTTCTTCCTGAAGGCAGATGCAGCAAAAGTACTGAAAACGTGGTATTATCCCCTGCTCAGCGTGCTTCTCCACACATGCTTGAAGTCAAGGAGGCAGCGGCCTCCTTGCTTCAAGTCACGGTAACCGCGCCCCCTTCTCTGCCCCTTCGCTGTGGCTGACAGCTGGAAGTTCGGTTGGCTTTGCCGAACTCTCAGCGTAAGCGCTGTCAGTCACAGCGAAGTGGCAGCGGTTACCGTGATTTTGAAGCAAGGGGGCCACTGTCTCCTTGACTACAAGCAAGTGTGGAGAAGCGCGCCGGGCAGGGGATAAAACAGTGTTTTCAGTACTTTTGCTGCATCTGCCTTCAGGAAGAAAGGCATCATCAGAAACAGACTGCTGGCTACACGCAGGTACTGCTGGCGGCTTGGGATGTTTTGGGGAAGTGAAAGGTTCCCTTTAATGGAGGCCTTCTCACCCCAAGACTATTCAAGTGATCTAAAGGACTTGGATCTTAGCACCGACTCCCTTCCGCAGTGGAGCCTCGGTTTGCTCTGGGATTTAAAGGCAGACACATTCACTTTCCAAATCAGCAAGGAAGAAAAGCCCTTCACATGCAGAGGAGTTCTGTCCTCCATAAACAGCTTATATGATCCTCTGGAATTCGTAGCGCCTGTTACTATCCAAGGCAAAATGATTTTAAGAGATTTCACCACAGAAAACGTCTGATTGGGATGACCCGCTTCCCGCGGAAAAAAAGGACCTGTGGACAGGTTGGAAGAAGTCTCTCAAAGCTTTGTCCAGCCTTAACGTGGCATGACCATATGCTTCTGTGCCATCAACTGAAGTCAAGATGTATATCTTCTGCGATGCTTCAGTCAAGGCGATTGCAGCTGTAACATACCTAAAGACCATTGACGGCAAAGAACAATGCCATATAGCATTTGTCATGAGCCGAACCAAACTGGTGCCACTCCGCGAACACATGATTCCCAGACTGGAGCTCTGCGCTGCTGTGCTTGAAGTGGAGTTGACTGAACTTATAACAACAGGAATGAACCTGGAAATCGAGGAAGTCGACAGCAAGGTAGTCCTAGGATATATTTGCAATGAAACCCAATGCTTTTTCGTCTATGTCAGCAATTGGGTGCGAAGGATCAGGAGATCTACTTGTCATAAACAGTGGCACTAAGTGCCTACACAGCATAATCCTGTGGACCAAGCAACTAGATCCATCGCACCAAGCCACCTTAAGGATACAACATGGTTTACATGTCCTGCATTTTTGTACCGCTCAACGTCTTGCAGCATCGGATCCGACACGTTTGAATTGGTAGACCCAGATGCCGATGAAGAAATCCGGCCGGAAGTATCTGTTCTACGTACGGTGACTTCGGACCACCAACTCAAATCTCATCGTTTCGACAGGTTCTCCACCTGGATGTCGCTTCTTCGTGCTATAGCCTGTCTAGTTCATATAGCTCAGTCTTGGAAATCGACATTACCTGTGAGCCAGAAGCCCTGCAAAGGTTGGCATCACTGCAAACACGCCTTTACTGCTGCTAATCTGGAAAAGTAAAAAAAAACATAATAATTTGCACTATGCAACATGAATGTTATGCTTAGGAAATAGACTACCTCAGAAAAGGTCAAACAGTCTCCAAGGGTAGCTCTTTGAAGAAGCTTGATCCCATCATTGACCAAAATGGGTAGATAACAATAGGAAACTGTCTTCAAGAAGCCAAAGTGGAATTTGTGGAGAAACATCCTGTAATAATTCCCAGACATCATCATGTTACGACCCTGCTCATGTGACATAACCACGTTCAAGTGAAACACCAGGACCGATTTGCTGTTTGCTGAACGGAATCTACGAGCTGACTATGGATAGTTGGAGCAAAGAGGTGTGTGAGCAAGCTCATCTTCAAGTGCGTTACCTCTCGCAAACTTTGCGGCATGTTCAAGAACCCAAAGATGGCCAGTCTCCCAATTGACAGACTTAGTACAGATCCTCCTTTCACCAACGTTGGTCTAGATGTATTCGGTCCTTGGTCAGTGGCTACACGACACACTAGAGGTATTCACACCAGTGAAAAGCGCTGGCCGGTCATGTTTACTTGCATGTCCAGCAGAGCTGTCCATATAGAAGTGATTGATTTCATGGACACTTCAAGTTTCATAAACGCACTTCAACGGTTTAATGCCATTAGAGGGCCCGTAAGCATATTCGTTCGGACAGAGGCACAAATTTTGTTGGAGCAGTAAAAGAGCTTCAAATTCCTTCCAACTTGGACACTGCCAACGTGGAAAGATACTTAAATGAGCAAGGATGCACCTGGACCTTTAATACGCCTCATTCTTCTCACATGGGCAGCATCTGGGAAAGGATGATAGGGATAGCAAGACAAATCTTGGATTCAATCTTCTTGCAAGTGGGAAGTACGAGACTCACACATGAAAGTTTGACCATATTCTTAGCGGAAGTGTCAGCCATCATGAATGCAAGACCGTTGACTACCCTTTCCAGTGACCCTGAAGATTTGACTATCCTCACCCCTGCCATGGTAGTCACACAGAAGACCAGCACCTCGGATGCTCCTCTTGGAGAATTTAATGACAAAGACCTCTGTAGATGACAATAGAGGCAGGTGCAAAGACTTTCTAATGCCTTCTGGGACAGGTGGAGGAAGCAGTATATTTCTACCTTACAGTCAAGAAGGAAGCGGCAAACTAACAAGCTGAACATCAGACCTGGGCATGTCGTTCTCATGAAAGACAGCCAATCGCACCGGAATGAGTGGCCACTGGGCCTCATCACCAAGACATTCCCAAGCAAGGATGGAAAAACGTACGCAAGGCCGAGGTCAATATTTTGAATCTTGGCGAGTGTAAACCATTCCTCAGCCCTTTAGCATGGCACACCTCATACAGATCCCAAAACCACAGCGTCTCCACAGCATCACTGTGAAGTGGAGGATAATCCACTCAGCTGAGACTGCTGGCTGGGTTCTTATATACCAAACCAAAACCCAGCCTGGAACGTGGGGAGCAGCCACCCACCCTGCACTTTGGCTGCTCCCAGTAAGAGCCGGCCCGGATCGGCTCTACAGCCATTCTAAATAACAAATAGTGTCAGTCAGCACTAACTGCCGCTGACTCTTAAAATTACCGGCTCTTACCTCACCGAGGCCAGGAATCTCGGTTACACATACCTTCCATCAATGACGGACCCTTGCGCCTTCCTACAGTGGTTATAGCACCATCTAGCGGTGTTAAGTTGTAATACACTTTGTTTTTATGTTACAAAGACTACTGCATTGTGGGTGGTGCACTGCATTGTTGGAGTGCAAAGCATCCTGGGAAAGAGAAGCCTCCAGTCTCCAAGACACATCAGCAGAGCTGTCCTTTTGCATATCTCCTTCTCAAACTCCACCATCCTTGTAAAAGCATATCTGTTTTACCAAACAATCCTGTTTTACCAACCAAACAATCCTGTTTTACCAATAAACAAGTTAGACTACAAAGAACAATCCTTTTATTTGGAAGACAGGAATGGTTTATGCTGAATGTCAGACTGCACATTGTGTGAACGTGTGTGTCAGGGTCAGAGATAGAAGAATATTAGTGAAAATATTTTTTTTCCACCATAATCTATCCACATTTTTGCTGTAAACAGTGTCATCCGTGAGTTGTCAGATCTGCGCTGCAATACCTTGTGTGGTTGTCAGGGACAGATATAGTGAAAAAATTATAATACAGAAAACACTTTTTTTATTCCCATAATCTATCCACATTTTTGCTGTCAACGGTGCAATCAGTGAATTGTGTGATCTGCGCTTCAATACATTGTGTGGTTGTCAGGTCCAGATATAGGGAAAATATTAGAATACAGAAAATACTATTTTTTTCCCCATAATCTATTAACATTTTTGCTGTCAACTGTGCAATCCATGAATTGTGTGATCTGCGCTTCAATATATGTGTGGTTGTCAGGGCCAGATATAGTGAAAAATATAAATATATACTACATCAGAAAACAGTGTCTGTACCGCAGATTCCAATCATCTGG
The DNA here is from genome assembly GCF_905171765.1 of Bufo bufo. NCBI lineage: Eukaryota > Metazoa > Chordata > Amphibia > Anura > Bufonidae > Bufo > Bufo bufo. The sequence goes on from NC_053391.1 coordinate 325,039,872, forward strand.
GCCTAATCTAGTGTCCATATTCTTAGTGTTTCTGTGACATTTACTCTCCTGCATCAGAAAACTGTGTCTTTAGGGCAAATTCCAAAAATCTGGGCCTAATCTAGTGTCCATATTATGTGTGTTTCTGTGACATATACTGTCCTGCATCAGAAAACCCGGTCTTTAGGGCAAATTCCAAAAATCTGGGCCTAATCTAGTGTCCATATTATGTGTGTTTCTGTGACATATACTCTCCTGCATCAGAAAACTGTGTCTTTAGGGCAAATTTCAAAAATCTGGACCTAATCTAGTGTCCATATTCTGTGACATATACTGTCCTGCATCAGAAAACCCGGTCTTTAGGGCAAATTCCAAAAATCTGGGCCTAATCTAGTGTCCATATTCTGTGTGTTTCTGTGACATTTACTCTCCTGCATCAGAAAAAACTGTGTCTTAGGGCAAATTCCAAAAAATCTGGACCTAATCTAGTGTCCCATATTCTGTGACATATACTGTCCTGCATCAGAAAACTGTTTCTTTAAGGCAAATTCAAAAATCTGGCCTAATTTAGTGTCCATATTCTGTGTGTTTCTGCGACATATACTGTCCTGCATCAGAAAACTGTGTCTTTAGGGCAAATTCCAAAAATCTGGGACTAATCTACTGTCCATATTCTGTGTGTTTCTGTGACATATACTGTCCTACATCAGAAAACTGTGTCTTTAGCGGACTGTAAAACAATCTGCGCCACATCTAGTGACAAAACTATTAAAATGAAGAAGGCAAGCACTAAGGAAGGGGAAGTGGGCGTGATGGCTGGATGTGCTACACAGAGGCCCAGGGAGTAAAGAAACTGTGCCTGCTGCCAGTGCACCAGAAAAAAAAAAACGTCTCGACCCAGTTCATGTCCACAAGGGCCGGGCGGCGCAGGACAAAACTATCCAAGTCGGACCAGAGCGAACAGTAGGTCAGTTGAATTGCTGAAGATACGCTTCCAGTCGGTTAAGGCATCCACCCTCTCCTCTATCACCAAGTCCAGTTTCCTGTAGCCAAGAGTCTGGTCAACCGAATCCTCTCTCTGATATCCTTCCTCCCACCATAGAGAGGCTGCCAAATGAGTGATCCCACACTCGGATATTCCGAGAGCTCTATCCAGCGCCACTATTACATTTGGCCCTTGCGACCAGCATGCTTGAAGATTGGACCTGAGATATTGTGCCCTGATTCCCAACCTCTTGAGTCTTCACAGTCTCAGAAAGATGACACTGGGGAACGGCAATCATTCATTCACAAGGTGATGAAGATGAGACACAGTTACCATCAATGAGGTTGTGGTTAGGTCAAGACAGGAGGATGAGCGAGTCAGGAAGTGGAAGAGGAGGTGGTGACGATGAGGTCACGAACACTCAACATGGAAGGTGAAAAGCCGAGCGAGAACAGCAGTACAGAGGGGGAGGGATCCGCAGCACCGCAAGAGGCTGGAAGAGGGTTGCAAAATGGAGAAGTCGGCCCACACCAAACAGGCCTGCAATCGTTACACCGAGCACCCCCATGCGTAAATCTACCTTGCCAAGGGGTAGGTGTTCCGCAGAATAGTGCTTTTTTTGAGGAAAGTGCAGACGACAAAAGAGTGGTAGTTTGCAACCTATGCCGTACCAAAATGAGGCAGGGCGTGAACACTAGCAACCTCACCACCACCAGCATGATCCGCCACATGGCATCCAAGAACCGTAACAAGTGGGCGGAATGGTCCACAATCTGGGTCTGCAGGTCAAACCACTGCCTCCTCTTCCACTGTGTTACGCGCTGCTGGCCAATCCCCTGTCAAAGGCGCAGGCCCGGATGCCCTCGCCCTGCACCTGGACCTTCGCATGAACCATCAGCAACAATATCCACTTCCCTGTCCCAGCGCAGCGGCAAAGTGCCATAACACAGTCATTTGTATGCAAGCGCAAATACCCACCCACAGGCCATATCACTAAATGCGCAACTTTCGAAATTACAAACAGCACACTGCGCAGAGCTGTGGCAGGGTATAACGGACAGAGCTGTGGCTCTCGCCACTCAACCTACAACCAGGCATGGTTGTGTCTGACAAAGGTCCGTAACATGGTGGCGGCTTTGGAGCTCGGCAACTGACACACATCCCATGCCTAGCCCACGTCTTAAACTTAGTGGTTTAGCGGTTTTATAAAAACTTACCCCAATTTGCCAGAGCTACTAGTGAAGGCGCGCCGCGTGTGTGCCCATTTCCGCATGTCGTCCACAGCTTCAGCTGGTCCTGTCAACGCTGCAGCAGCGGCTTGCGGCTTACAGCTCACCGACTGTTATGCGACGAGAGCACGTGCTGGAACTACATTCCACAATGTTGGGCGAAGCTTTGTGAGCAGCAGAGGGCAGTTGTGGAATATTAGCTGCAACATGGCCGTCGCCTTTTCGAGTCAACTGCCACTATTCACAAGCAAGGAGTGGGCATCGATGTCAGACCTCTGTGAGGTTTTAAAAAACTTTGATGAATCCACACAGATGGTTAGTGGCGATAACGCTATTATCAGCGTAACCATCTCACTGCTGTGCCTACTCAAACGATCTCTGCTCACAATTAAGGATGACGCTCTGAATGTGGCAGATGAGGAAATGGGGGAGGACATTACACAGGGTGATAGCCAGACCACCCACAGTTCGTTTTCTCAGCACGAATTGGACCATGAAGAGGAGGAGGAGGAGCTGGAGACAGTTGCCTCTGCTACAGAGGGTATTACCCATGGAACTTTAATTCCATCTGTTCAGCGTGGATGGGCACAAGAGGAGGAGGAGGATGAGGAGATGGAGAGTCATCCTGATGTGGACATTGACGTCTTGCCTGTTGGTACTCTGGCACACATGGCTGACTTTATGTTAGGCTGCCTTTTCTGCGACCGTCGCGTTATACGCATTTTAGATAACACGGATTACTGGGTGTTCACTCTTCTCGACCCCCGCGACAAAGAAAACTTCTCATCTCTCATTCCTCTGGTGGAGAGGACAAGCAAAATGGTGCAATACCAGAAGATCCTTGTTGGAAAATTGTTGCTCCAAAATTTTCCATCTGACAACGCTGGCGGCAGAGTCCGTATTTCCTTAGGCAACCGAGGAAGGGAGACAAGGCGAACACACAGCAGTTCCAAAAAAGGCATGGCAACACTCTCCAATGCATGGGACACTTTCATGACACACCGCCAGCAATCTCACCCTGAAGCGCGGCCTAGTGGTACAAGGAGGGAAAGTTTTGGAAGATGGTGAAGGAATACATAGCAGACCGAGTCAGCATCCTAAATGATCCCTCAGTGCCTTACAACTACTTGGTGTTCATGCTGGACCCGTGGCACGAACTTGTGCTCTACGCCTTGGAGGTGCCTGCCTGCCCTGCCACCAGCGTTTTGCCTGAGTGTGTATTTAGTGCTGCTGGTGGCATTATAACAGATAAGCGTATAAAAATGAACAAGGCCAGGATTGCCCCTGACTTCTCAACTTCAGAGGAGAGCTGAGCTGATGATGAACATAAAGGCAATTTCAGTCTATCATTTATAATGTGCTCAATCTAATGTAGTGTATTCCCATGCACCTTTTCCACCACAAAAAAAGAGTACATGGTTGAATCTTGTTTTCTCCTCCTCTTCCAGATTGTCTATATTCCCTCCACTCTAATTTTTTAATAGGGTCAGTTCAACAGCAGGCCCTCAACTCACATTTTTTAATAGGGTCAGCTAAGTAGCAGGCCCTCGCCCCTAATGTTTTAGAGGGTCAGCTCACCAGCAGACACTCGCCCCTAATGTTTTAGAAGGTCAGCTCAGCAGCAGGCCCTTTCCCCTAATGTTTTAGAGGGTTAGCTCAGCAGCAGGCCCTCGTCCCTAATGTTTTAGAGGGTCAGCTCAGCAGCAGGCCCTCGCCCATAATGTTTTAGAGGGTCAGTTCAGCAGCAGGCCCTCGCCCATAATGTTTTAGAGGGTCAGTTCAGCAGCAGGCCCACGCCCCTAATTTTTTGAGGGTTAGGTCAGCAGCAGGCCATCGCATATAATGTTTTAGAGCATCAGCTCAGCAGCAGGTCCTCGCATATAATGTTTTAGAGTGTCAGCTCAGCAGCAGGCCCTCGAATATAATGTTTTACATGGTCAGCTCAGCAGCAGGCCCGCACCTAAAATGTTTTACATGGTCAGATCACCTGCAGGCCCGCAACTCAATGTAAATGAGGCCCTCCTTTATGTTATATACAGGTTGTATCGGTGTGAGGGCAATTACCTCTGCGTCAATGATTATGGGTTCCAAATTCAAATAGTGTAATGTGCACAGAGAAGGCTGATACACGCAATGGTTGTAATCAGTAATCTGCTTTATTGTAACATTAGAACATAATCTTATACCATAATTATTGGTAGACGCCCAACAGCCGTGCGTCACATAAACCACCAAAAGACAGAAGAAATGAAACCTTTAGCAGAAAGAGGATCTTAAACTTAGAACAGCAGAAACTAGCATTTATACAAATAGAACAGGAGGGGGGGAGCTTGTCAGCTGAATCCCCCCCAGTTTGCCTGCAAAGAGCTGACACTTGTCTGACATTTTAATAACCTCTAATTGAACTCTGGTTCAGATAGATATAGGATATACAAGATGGAGTTCTATCTCTCACAATTCCCCTATTTTGAGAAATCTGTGAACTGTTATCGCCCAAAGGTACTTCAGAACAAGCTAATCCTATTCTGCCCTAAGGATTCCCTTCAGGGGGAACAGTACCACAGATACTCTCAATAATCTCAATATTGTATCCCCTTCTTACAAACTTTATTAATAAACATATCTATGTCGGAATGGGGTATTATAAAGGTTGCAGGAGTAAGCCGGGGGCGATTGTACATAAACCAGTGACATTTCTGAGCAACCATTAGTATGCCTTATGCCCACAGACCAGGAATATATCTTCTGGGACTGCAACCACCGTACTATTAAACAACTGAGTTATCAATTTGGCCAGTCGGACACCTTCTGCCAGTTCGGGTCCCTTTTCCTGACCCTCTGAGGAGTTAGAGGTTATTCCAGCAATTAAATCAACTAAGGTACTGTTGTTGCAGGCCAGATTCTTACCCTTTACAGGATCTATACCAACACCAGTCATTGCAGCCGAATTTGTCATGAGGACTAAAAGACATACCTTTCGACCGTATTTGCAAACAACAACAGTGTCTCCAACTTGGAAAGCATGACACATTGCACCACATGTTCTCGTTCCAGGGGGTAGAGCAATAATCAGCTGGTGGCCCTAATCTGTTTACTATGAACCAGGGGGGCTCAGCCCATCCTGCAACGAGTAAGGGTATCTCCCTGTTTTTAGTTTGGACTTAACCTGCTTCATGCCTGTGAAAAAGATAGTAGAGTTGGCCAGTTCAGTCAATTCAGATAAACTGAGGGGCATGGCAAAATAGGGCATACTGGCTGAACTCACAGGACTGTGAGTACAGATCCAACAGTCTGTCGCTTTTCATTCATTCCTTCAAACAACACCTGATGGTGCTGTATCAGAACAGTGTCCCATTCATCATTCAGTGGACGAAACACTGCTGACATGCTCAGGGTCAGAGCCACTGTCAGCAGAAGGACCTTCATCCTGTGGTTCCAAGACTTTCTTGCAGTGAGAAGCGTGTATCCAGTTGGGTTTTCCTTCAACCTTTACAGCGGTGTGGGTGGTCAACAGTACTTGAAATGGACCATCGAATCTTGGAACTAGTCCTTTTCTCACATGGCTTTTTATCACCACCCAGTCTCTGGGCTGCAAGTTGTGAGTTCCTTCTATTAAGTCAGGATCTGGAAATGAAGCAAACACCTGTTTATGCGTGTATTCTAGCCTTTTTGTGAGGGCCCGTATGTAACTGGTCAGACTGTCATTATTCATTTGCAGCTGCTGGGGAAGTACAAACGCTAACCTGGGGGCACTTGCAAACAGGATCTTAAATGGGGACAACCCTGTCCTCTTGTTTGGGGTAGTCCTTACTGAATATAGAGCCAGAGGCAAGCACTCTGTCCAGGGCCTCTGGATCTCCCGCATGACCTTTTATCCATTCAAACGCTCAACTCGGAAAGCGTGGATAACCCCTAATGCCTGCATAACTTCCCTCTTCACTTCTATCTGACTCAATGACTTCAGGAACACCATACCTGCATATCAGCTCACTGACCAGTTTCTTTGCCGTATTCTTGGCATTTGCTTTGGCTATTGGGAAGGTTTCCGGCCAACCTGAAAAGAGATCAACACACACGAGAACGAATTCATACACACCTACCTTTGGTAGTTGTATATAGTCTATCTGCAGTCTCTGAAATGGGTAAAGTGGCCTGGGGGGGTGCTTGCTTGGAGTCTTCACCACTTGACTGGGGTTATTCAGTGCACAGAGAAAACCCTGGAGCAATCCACCCTGTATTAACCACACTTACCATGGCACCTTTCGATAGGTGAGTGGGCCCGTGGGCCCCCTGAGCCATCATAGGATAGAGGGCTCTGGGTAGGCATATTTTTCCTGACACTTCCCAGAGTCCCTGCCCATTTGGCACTGCTCCTCTCTGAGTCCAGGAGGTCTTTTCTCCTTCATCTGCCTATGCAGACAGTTTAATCAACACATCTTCAGACATGTGGTGAGGCTCCAGGGCTCCGACAGGGATTACCTCGGGTTTCCAAGGCTTCACTTCTGCCTCTTTTGCAGCCCCATCTGCCCTGATGTTGCCCCCTAGCCTTCACGGGTTTGTTGTCTAGTATGTGCCTTAACCTTGACAATGGCTACTTCCTCTGGAAGCAGTAGTGAGTTCATTAGTTCAAACACTGAGTCTTTGTTTTGTTTTTAATGGGCTGACATGCAGAGGTTAGAAAGTCTCTAGGCCGCCATATTGGTCCATAGTCATGTGCAATACCAAAACCATAACTAGAATCTGTATAGATGTTCACCTTCTTCCCCTGAGCCAATTTACATGCCTCAGTGAGTGCCTTCAGCTCTGCCTCCTGCGCAGACATGTGCGGAGGGAGTGGTTCAGCAATGGCTACCTCATGCTGTGTGACCACTGCATATCCAGTGTGGAACCGGCCATCCTCTCCCATATGCCTGCTTCCATCTACAAAACACTCAAAATCAGGGTTATCAAGAGTTTTTTTATGAGAAAATCCAGAAGTTTCTTGTTGCATCAACTGTATACAATCATAAGAAGCATTTTCAGCTAAATCAGACAAAAGGCTACCTGTGCTACCCTCCCCCATTTCTGAATCTGTGATTGGTAACAAAATAGCAGGATTCAGAGTATTAAATTTTTTGAAAGAAATGAGGAGTGCACATTGGAGTCTGAGTTGTCTAGCCATAGAAATATGGTTTGGTTGCACTTGTGTGAGTATGTCCTCTGTGTTTGCACAACTGTATGTTTCCATCCCACCCTGCACTTCCTGAAACTCAAACTGATTGCTAAAAAAGAAATTGTGGGGAGGGGGGTGAGTGTGGGTGCTATCTATACACAGAAACTGCCATGTCTTCACAGCTGCTCATTAATTTCATTGCCTGCACTGCCGCGACTGCCCTGACACAGGAGGGGGCGCCGCGGGCAACAGGGTCTAACTTGGCTGACTGTGACCCTGAATTTCAGAACAGAACAAGTTAAATTCCTCATCATATTTTGGAATACTCAGGGCTGGGGTTGAGGTTATGCACAGCTTCATTGTATGAAAATTATTCACTGCCTCTTCTGTCAGGTGAAATGGGTCAGATAACAGACAATTAGTGTTGATCACGAATATTCGAATTTTGAATTTTTATCGCGAATATAGGTACTTCGAAAACTCTCGAAAATTTCGAATATAGTTATATATATTTTGAAATTTCGAATATTCTAATTTTTCAGATTTTTATTTTTTCGATTTTTATTTTTATTTTTTTATCAGTACAACCTGATCCCTCACTGTTTTCTAGCTTGTGGGCCAATAAGAAGGCTGCAATAGCTACTTAACTTTAGGAGTAGTAGTGTTTGCGAATTTTTGCTCTATATTCGTTTTTTTTTAATATTCGCTATATTGCTATATATTCTTGTTTTAGAATATTATGAATATTCGAAAAAACAAAGTTATAGCAATATAGAGAATATTCGAAAAAATAGAATAGAGCAATTTAGCTAATATAGTGATATAATCTTCTTTGTCTAATAGTTGTAAGTTGAAAAATTCGCATAAAAAATTTGAATCCGAAAATTTGAATTCCGAAAATTCGCATATTACACAATCATTATCTTTCCGATTTTTTTAGTAAAAAAAAAAATTGCGAATTTGCGAATTATCGACGAATATTCTACAAAATATCGCGAATTCGAATATGACCCCCTGCAGCTATCACTACAGACAATCACACAGAGGCTGCATTAACATGGAGGCAAGTCTAATCCAGGGCAACAGTATGACACCAGCCCCCTTAGGCTATTGTGCTCCTTTGGGCACTTGAATCCTTTCAACAGCCTCCCTTCTATCTGTGGTTTTCAAAATTGTCACCTTGTTAACTTCTCTAGGAACATGAACCATCCTGTAACTGACGGCCCCTTAACTGGGTTTCTTCTTTAGTAACAATTGGAGGTAACAACCGTACTGTCTTATACTTTAGTTTAACTGGCTCAGATTCACAGACTGTTTCTCCCATAAATCCCATAGCCGGTACATAACAAGGGCTTAACTGATAAGGCTGCAAGAAACTCTTTCCTACTTTCTCTCTCTCACTATTTGTCTGGAAGTTTTCCTCTTCTGCTCCCCGGACTTGTTTGGTATGGTCCCCATGGTCTGTCTCAGTCCAATCCCAGGATTTGGGTCTGGCTCACAAGGCACTTTAACACCCCAAATCCTGAATTACATAATTTGCCGGCCGGGCTTCCCAGGTCATCCTCCTCGGATCATAATCCTTCTGGTACAGCTAGTTAAATCGTTACCTTAGGTCCTCCTGCCTCAGACAGTCCTTCTGGTTCACCTACTCTAGATCATCCTCCCTCGGACAGTCCTTCTGGTTCACCTAGTCAGGACTTAAGCACAGACCACCTTGGGGACCCATTAGATCTATAATAACCTCAACACGGGGTGTCCCTTACAAGTACCCAACTCTCCGTCTTCATATGTTCTCTATCTCAGCAAACAGAATTCCTACGGGTTCTGCAGCAGTAATTCTTGCATGTACATTTAACCCAAACACTTCTCACTCCCTTAGAGGGATGGCAGTAACAACCGGACTTGATGAGTCGCAACTTCAAAGAATCAGTATGGGAATTTCCTCTGCTACATAGCACAGTTTTATTTTTTTTTCTTCTTCTGAGGGGAGACACAATCAACAAGTATACACAATAAAGATAAACTTTTCAACTTCTTGTTTACCCACTTGAACATTAACAAGACTAAAACAAGTGGCACCTCCCCTTTAACAACAAGCAGGGCTCACCTCACTGGCAGACAGGATTATTCCCCGGCTTCCACAGTTGGCCTGCCGGTTGGACCACCCTCTCTGCCCCTTCGTTTGGCAATTCCTTAAGACTCTCACAGGCAGAAATCTCTTATGGTCTCCATCAGTCCCGTCCCTGCGCTCAAAGCGCAACATCCTGCCAGGGGAATTCTCTTGCCCTGGTTAATTGCTACCTGGGAGGCGCCTGACACACAACACAAACCACAGAAAACACAGAGAAGAATATCCACAATAGAGTAAATGTTCCTTCTTAGTCTGGTTCTAAAGACCCAAAATGTCAACACCAGTTACTACTCACAGTATGATCATCGTCCAGCAGACAGACAGCCGTGATGTAACGAAACAAAGCAACTAGAGGAAGGCAAGATTGCTTACATTCTCATGGGGCCTCGGTCCCCTTCTCAAGTGCCTTTCGTAACGCCCCGGAGGTCATTTATGTCGGCTACCGATGCTTCATTCTCTCTCAAACACCCAGTTTCAACCTCACAAACAACTTTTATACATATGTCAACAACTCCATTGCATCCATGATCCCTAATCCAACCACCATAAGTTTGTTTGAACTTTTCCCACACTTCCACTAGAGTCTTTACTGTTTTGTAACCCTCTGGGACACTAAGATTATTAGCCATATCTGTCAGTTGTCCACAAGTTTTGTCATTCAACACCAAAGAATACAATTTCCTGATGTCAGTTTCTCCTAGTCCTTCCCTAAAGCTTCCTCACTTGTAACAGTGTACTCTAGAAGACTAAAATTATTTTTCCAGGGAACCCAACTCAGAACACAGAACTTCCCCACTATATACCTAGTATATTCTGCACTGAGCCTCAACTTATTCAACCCCTCAGGGGGTTCCATGGCTCCTGATTTCCCTTTTTGGTGTTCTTACTTATTTTCCGCAAAACATACTGCACAACAGATATCTATGTCAGCAATCCCAGTCTACTGTCTCAAACGTCATAGTCAAAAGTCTTACCCAATAATCATAGGAATATAATCTCTTTAGAGTTCTTTACCAAAAACAGGCTGGACTGTAAATCAGCTTTTTAGACTCCAACTCCACACCGATTTGGACAGACAGAAGATGAGGCACAGATTTTAGCAAGATAAAGTATCTTACCTTGCAGCGCTGCTTTAAGTGGATCTGTACGTCCTCTGACCGTGGTTATCGGGGTGTCGAAGGAGAGCCGATTAGTCCAGCCCCACATTGGGGGCCAAGTTTTGTGAGGGCAATTACCCCTGCCTCTATGATTATGGGTTCCAAATTCAAATAGTGTAATGTGCACAGAGAAGGCTGATACACGCAATGGTTGTAATCAGTAATCTGCTTTATTGTAACATTAGCACATAATCTTATACCATAATTATTGGTAGACGTCCAACAGCCGTGCGTCACATAAACCACAAAAAGACAGAAGAAATGAAACCTTTAGCAGAAAGAGGATCTTAAACTTAGAACAGCAGAAACTAGCATTTATACAAATAGAACAGGAGGGGGGGAGGTTGTCAGCTGAATCCCCCCCAGTTTGCCTGCAAAGAGCTGACACTTGTCTAACATTTTAATAACCTCTAATTGAACTCTGGTTCAGATAGATATAGGATATACAAGATGGAGTTCTATCTCTCACAATCGGAATGCCTCTTCATTGTAATTTTTGGCACTTTATATACAACTAAATATACAGGAAAGAATGTGTTCAATCAATTTTTACTATAAAATTGATTTTGTACTTTGATTTTGTGAGTAAAACCTTAATTAGATTGTGGGCCTGGTGATCACTTTAAGCCCTTTTAAGCTGCATCAGCAGCAGCATGGTGATAAAAATGAGTGGCAAGGTGACATGGTGTGGAGATGGCAGCATGAGGAGGCCACATAGTGGCACAATGACAGAGTCTAGATAAAAGATTGAGGCCACAGATTGTTTAGAAAGATGCAGATGGAATCAATCTGTGGAGCTGTATCACGTTCACCTGCAGATTAATGCAGACCAGGGCCGTAGCTATAGGGGAAGCAGGGGAAGCTGCAGCTTTGGGGCTCTGACCCAGAAGGGGCCCATCCAGGAGGAGGAGGTCTAAAGGATTTGGTCAGGGCCCCCTCAACAGTATTACACAATGAAATTATCTACAGTGACAGTATAGATAGTGTATAAAACTGATGGAACAGCAGCAGGCCCTGGTCTGAGAGAGCGATCTTTACTAGCCACAGGAATGGGGGCGACATGAAAGGAAGGGGTCGCTAAATAATTACTCTGGGATGCAGCCCCTTTAAAAAATTTGCTGTGGGGCCCAGTCAATTCTAGCTACGCCACTGATACAGCCCACAAAAGCAAGTTAAGTTCATCGATTCCAAAACCTTAATTAAATTGTTGGCCTGGTGATCACCTTAAGCCCTTTTAAGCAGCAGCAGCATGGTGATAAAAATGAGTGGCAAGGTGACATGGTGTGAAGATGGCAGCATGAGGAGGCCACATAGTGGCACAATGACAGTCTGGATAAAAGACTAAGGCCACAGATTGCTTAGAAAGAGGGCAGATGGAAACAATATGTGGAGCTGTATCACCGTCACCTGCAGATTAATGCAGCCATCAAATTCAAGTTGGGTTTGTCGGTTCCACATCAGCTCACCAGCAGGCCCGCCCCTAAAATCTTTTACTGGTTCAGCTCACATGCAGGCCCGCGACTTAAATCTTTTACAGGGTCAGCTCGCATGCTGCCTTGCTTTGAAGTATTAGCTGTAGCCGTTTATCAGGCTCCCTCTCCAAAATTGAACTATGATTCCCCGTTATCGGTGATCACCATGGTAGGCGCATAAAAGAACATTGAAAGTTGTTGGGGAAGATATCCAAATGGATCGTGGACGTCACGGGGATGTGTGATCAGGCAGATGTTATCTAGAGTCAACAAAGCGGCAGCAGGGCCTCTCCTATATAACGTTTTCTCATCCAAAATACCGCAGTGACATTCCCTGTAATTTTTCATTACTCATTCCAATAACAGGGCATTTTAAGAGTCCTGTATTGTTATTTATCCTCACTACCTCCCCGAGTCGAGAGTGGGTAATTGCCGTGCGGCTGCTGCCTTCCTTGGATTCTTCTGCTTTATTAACTTGAGCCACCCTCTCCACCCAATCAGATTTCCCCCCTTGGATGTAGAATCCCTTTCTCAAGCTCCCTCTCCGGCATTGAACTCCGTTATCCGTGATCACCATGGTTGGCGCAGAAAAGAACATTGAAAGATGATAGGGCAAAATCAAAATGGATCGTCGCCATCACGGGGACGTGCAATCGCCCAGAGGTTATCTAGAGTCACCAATGCGTCAGCAGGCCCTCGCCCCTAATGTTTTAGATGATCAGATCAGCAGGCCCTTGCTCCAAATGTTTTTGAGGGTCACCAGCAGGCCATCAATCATAATTTTTCAAGGGTGTGTATTATGCCCTCCTATATGTGTAACAAATGGTGTATTGTAGTGCCGGTTCCTTGTAATTTTTGGCAGCCCTTTCCCTTAGTGCATAGGCTTTATGAGTGTAGGAGTCCCACTACCTGAACAATTGTACCACAATGTGAATGAGGCCCTCCTTTATTTGATATACAGGTTGTATCGTGGTCTCTTGCTTGTAATTTTTTGCATCACTTGCACTTTATATACAATTGGGGTTTTGTGCGTATTTTTGTCAGTCTGTAAAAGTGGCGTACAACTCGGACAACATGGTTCCCAGCAGCGATCTGGGAGTCCAAGATGCATCCAGACATCACCCCGATGGTGTTCCCGATCCTTTTCGGTGGTGTTTCTGTCACTTTCTGACCTTTTCCAATGGACCAGGCACCCTCCCCTCTTCAGAGCAGGGGGTGCCTAATTGTCTCCCATTGACTTCCATTATACTCGGGTGCTCGTCCGAGCACACAAATATAGCAATATGTTCGGCACGAACACACGAATACTTTGGTGCTCGATCATCACTACTCCTGACCTCATTGTTCAGTTTCAGTTCTAGTCCGTGTTTAAGCTTTCTTAGTCTGTCTGTGTGTGCTATAGTCTTGGTTCCTGCCTGCATCGTTCCTGCATCTACCACTACCCCACTCTCAGGTTCTCTTAGTGTCTCCTGTTCAGTGTTGTCAGATAACTGCAGTTCCAATATTATTGACTGTTTCTGTGATTGTGCTATAATTTTCCAGGACTCCAGCCATCTAGCCTACTTAAGTTCTGCCTAAAACCCTATAACCTTTATAAGTGACTGATCAGACTATACCTGCAATTTTGGTGTGTTTTCTTATTTGTATTCTATGCCTAGAGCCACTGGTGCTTGCACCAGTGTCCCTGACCTCAGTAGGTCATCTGCCAACTATACTGGGACTATCTCAAGAGATAGCAGTCCGGTTGCTCCCCTGCGGAGTAGGCCAGATCCCTGTACAGGGGTTAAAGGGTGAATACCAGGTGAATGTCAGAAAAAAAACCTTAACGTTTAGCTCAAAATCAAACCAGTTAGTTGGCGCATTGGGATCTTACTTGCTGATATGTCACATACAGTCTGAGAAGGTAGAGGAGATGATGTTGGCAATGATGGTTGTGTGTTGGACAGGATTTGGTGACTGGATCAGGGTGACAAAGATGTGATGACATCAGACAAGGAGGGTGGTGGTGGCGATAAAAAGTGGAGGTGACATACTGACAAAACAGTCAGGGGCCATGCTACAGGAACTTGTAAAAAAATTTTTTTTACTGGGAAATCCCTTTAACCACCTCCGGGCCGCCTAACGCAGGATCGCGTTCCGGAGGTGGCAGCGCTGCGCACAGTCACGCATATATGCGTCATCTCGCAAGACGCGAGACTTCCTGTGAACGCGCGCACACAGGCGCGCGCGCTCACAGGAACGGAAGGTAAGAGAGTGGATCTCCAGCCTGCCAGCGGTGATCGTTCGCTGGCAGGCTGGAGATGTGTTTTTTTTAACCCCTAACAGGTATATTAGACGCTTTTTTGATAACAGCGTCTAATATACCTGCTACCTGGTCCTCTGGTGGTCCCTTTTGTTTGGATCGACCACCAGAGGACACAGGTAGCTCAGTAAAGTAGCACCAAGCACCACTACACTACACTACACCCCCCCGTCACTTATTAACCCCTTATTAGCCCCTGATCACCCCTGATCACCCCATATAGACTCCCTGATCACCCCCCTGTCATTGATTACCCCCTGTCATTGATCAACCCCCTGTAAAGCTCCATTCAGACGTCCGCATGATTTTTACGGATCCACTGATAGATGGATCGGATCCGCAAAACGCATCCGGACGTCTGAATGAAGCCTTACAGGGGCATGATCAATGACTGTGGTGATCACCCCATATAGACTCCCTGATCACCCCCCTGTCATTGATTACCCCCCTGTCATTGATTACCCCCCTGTAAAGCTCCATTCAGACGTCCGCATGATTTTTACGGATCCACTGATAGATGGATCGGATCCGCAAAACGCATCCGGACGTCTGAATGAAGCCTTACAGGGGCATGATCAATGACTTTGGTGATCACCCCATATAGACTCCCTGATCACCCCCCTGTAAAGCTCCATTCAGATGTCCGCATGATTTTTACGGATGCACTGATAGATGGATCTGATCCGCAAAACGCATCCGGACGTCTGAATGAAGCCTTACAGGGGCATGATCAATGACTGTGGTGATCACCCCATATAGACTCCCTGATCACCCCCCTGTCATTAATTACCCCCCTGTCATTGATCACCCCCCTGTAAAGCTCCATTCAGATGTCCGCATGATTTTTACGGATGCACTGAAAGATGGATCGGATCCGCAAAACGCATCCGGACGTCTGAATGAAGCCTTACAGGGGCGTGATCAATGACTGTGGTTATCACCCCATATAGACTCCCTGATCACCCCCCTGTCATTGATTACACCCCTGTCATTGATTACCCCCCTGTAAAGCTCCATTCAGACGTCCGCATGATTTTTACGGATCCACTGATAGATGGATCGGATCCGCAAAACGCATCCGGACGTCTGAATGAAGCCTTACAGGGGTGTGATCAATGACTGTGGTGATCACCCCATATAGACTCCCTGATCACCCCCCTGTCATTGATTACCCCCCTGTCATTGATTACCCCCCTGTAAAGCTCCATTCAGATGTCCGCATGATTTTTACGGATGCACTGATAGATGGATCGGATCCGCAAAACGCATCCGGACGTCTGAATGAAGCCTTACAGGGGCATGATCAATGACTGTGGTTATCACCCCATATAGACTCCCTGATCACCCCCCTGTCATTGATTACCCCCCTGTAAAGCTCCATTCAGATGTCCGCATGATTTTTACGGATGCACTGATAGATGAATCGGATCCGCAAAACGCATACGGACGTCTGAATGAAGCCTTACACGGGCATGATCAATGACTGTGGTTATCACCCCATATAGACTCCCTGATCACCCCCCTGTCATTGATCACCCCCCCTGTCTTTGATCACCCCCCTGTCATTGATCACCCCCCCTGTCATTGATCACCCCCCTGTCATTGATCACCCTCTGTAAGGCTCCATTCAGACATTTTTTTGGCCCAAGTTAGCGGAATTATTTTTTTTTTTTCTTACAAAGTCTCATATTCCACTAACTTGTGTCAAAAAATAAAATCTCACATGAACTCACCATACCCCTCACGGAATCCAAATGCGTAAAAATTTTTTGACATTTATATTCCAGACTTCTTCTCACGCTTTAGGGCCCCTAGAATGCCAGGGCAGTATAAATACCCCACATGTGACCCCATTTCGGAAAGAAGACACCCCCAGGTATTCCGTGAGGGGCATATTGAGTCCATGAAAGATTGAAATTTTTGTCCCAAGTTAGCGGAACGGGAGACTTTGTGAGAAAAAAATTAAAAATATCAATTTCCGCTAACTTGTGCAAAAAAAAAATAATTTCTATGAACTCGCCATGCCCCTCATTGAATACCTTGGGGTGTCTTCTTTCCAAAATGGGGTCACATGTGGGGTATTTATACTGCCCTGGCATTCTAGGGGCCCCAAAGCGTGAGAAGAAGTCTGGTATCCAAATGTCTAAAAATGCCCTCCTAAAAGGAATTTGGGCACCTTTGCGCATCTAGGCTGCAAAAAAGTGTCACACATCTGGTATCGCCGTATTCAGGAGAAGTTGGGGAATGTGTTTTGGGGTGTCATTTTACATATACCCATGCTGGGTGAGAGAAATATCTTGGTCAAATGCCAACTTTGTATGAAAAAATGGGAAAAGTTGTCTTTTGCCAAGATATTTCTCTCACCCAGCAAGGGTATATGTAAAATGACACCCCAAAACACATTCTCCACCTTCTCCTGAATACGGTGATACCACATGTGTGACACTTTTTTGCAGCCTAGGTGGGCAAAGGGGCCCATATTCCAAAGAGCACCTTTAGGATTTCACAGGTCATTTACCTACTTACCACACATTAGGGCCCCTGGAAAATGCCAGGGCAGTATAACTACCCCACAAGTGACCCCATTTTGGAAAGAAGACACCCCAAGGTATTCCGTGAGGGGCATGGCGAGTTCCTAGAATTTTTTATTTTTTGTCACAAGTTAGTGGAAAATGCTGATTTTTTTTTTTTTTTTTTCATACAAAGTCTCATATTCCACTAACTTGTGACAAAAAATAAAAACTTCCATGAACTCACTATGCCCATCAGCGAATACCTTGGGGTCTCTTCTTTCCAAAATGGGGTCACTTGTGGGGTAGTTATACTGCCCTGGCATTCTAGGGGCCCAAATGTGTGGTAAGGAGTTTGAAATCAAATTCTGTAAAAAATGACCTGTGAAATCCGAAAGGTACTCTTTGGAATATGGGCCCCTTTGCCCACCTAGGCTGCAAAAAAGTGTCACACATCTGGTATCTCCGTACTCAGGAGAAGTTGGGGAATGTGTTTTGGGGTGTCATTTTACATATACCCATGCTGGGTGAGAGAAATATCTTGGCAAAAGACAACTTTTCCCATTTTTTTATACAAAGTTGGCATTTGACCAAGATATTTATCTCACCCAGCATGGGGACTGTTTGGGACTGTATATATATATATATATATTTTTTTTTAAATTAATTTTTGCTACACAATATGTCCCCCAAGAGGTCTTAAAAATATCAGAATAGTCCTGGCTGTACTGGATCGGATTCATCACAGACCTAATGGATGAGAGAATCCTCCATTGTTCACTCTTGATGTCAAGAAGGCCTTTAATAAAGTGAAAGAAGGCCTTTAATAATGTGAGATGGGCTTGGTTGGATCTGGTATTTGAAAGGATGGGATTTGTCAGTCCTTTCAGAAAATTACTAAAAAATATACAGTCAGGTCCATAAATATTGGGACAGCGACACATTTCTAACATTTTTGGCTCTATACACCACCACAATAGATTTTAAATGAAACGAACTAGATGTGCTTTAACTGCAGACTGTCAGCTTTAATTTAAGTGCATGTACATCCAAATCAGGTGAACGGTGTAGGAATTAGAACAGTTTGTATATGTGCCTCCCACTTGTTAAGGGACCAAAACTAATGGGACAATTGGCTTCTTAGCTGTTCCATGGCCAGGTGTGTGTTATTCCCTCATTATCCCAATTACAATAAGCAGATAAAAGGTCCAGAGTTCACTTCAAGTGTGCTATTTGCATTTGGAATCTGTTGCTGTCAATTCTCAAGATGAGATCCAAAGAGCTGTCACTATCAGTGAAGCAAGCCATCCTAGGCTGAAAAGACAAAACAAACCCATCAGAGAGATAGCAAAAACATTAGGCGTGGCCAAAACAACACTTTGAAAATTCTTAAAAAGAAGGAATGCAGCTGTGAGCTCAGCAACACCAAAAGGCCCAAAAGACCACGGAAAACAACTGTGGTGGATGACCAAAGAATAATTTCCCTGTTGAAGAAAACACCCTTCACAGCAGTTGGTCAGATCAAGAACACTCTCCAGGAGGTAGGTGTATGTGTGTCAAAGTCAACCATCAAGATAAGACTTCACCAGAGTGAATACAGAGGGTTCACCACAAGATGTAAACTATTGGTGAGCCTCAAAAACAGGAAGGCCAGATTATAGTTTGCCAAACGACATCTAAAAAAGCCTTCACAGTTCTGGAATAAACAACATCCTATGGACAGATGAGACCAAGATCAACTTGTACCAGAATGATGGGAAGAGAAGAGTATGGAGAAGGAAAGGAACTGCTCATGATCCTAAGCATACCACCTCATCAGTGAAGCAAGGTGGTGGTAGTGTCATGGCGTGGGCAGGTTTGGCTGCCAATGGAACTG
Organism: Bufo bufo; assembly: GCF_905171765.1. Taxonomy (NCBI): domain Eukaryota; kingdom Metazoa; phylum Chordata; class Amphibia; order Anura; family Bufonidae; genus Bufo; species Bufo bufo. The sequence continues at coordinate 325,058,665 of NC_053391.1, forward strand.
GTTCTCTTGTATTTATTGATTATGTGACTGCTGACAAAAGCAGTAGGGTGAATTCTGAAGTGTTTCAGGCAATATTATCTGCTCATATTCAGCCAAATGCTTCAGAACTCATTGGACAGCGATTCACAGTGCAGATAGACAATGACCCAAAGCATACTGCAAAAGCAACCAAAGAGTTTTTAAGGGAAAGAAGTGGAATGTTATGCAATGGCCAAGTCAATCACCTGACCTAAATCCGATTGAGCATGCATTTCACTTGCTGAAGACAAAAACTGACAAAACTGAAGGGAAAATGCCCCAAGAACAAGCAGGAACTGAAGACAGTTGCAGTAGAGGCCTGGCAGAGCATCACCAGGGAGGAAACCCAGCCTCTGGTGATGTCTATGCGTTCCAGACTTCAGGCTGTAATTGACTGCAAAGGATTTGCAACCAAGAATTAAAAAGTGAATGTTTGATTTATGATTATTATTCTGTCCTGTCCCATTGCTTTTGGTCCCTCAAATTAAAGCTGACAGTCTGCAGTTAAAGCAAATCTTGTTCGTTTCATTTCAAATCCATTGTGGTTGTGTATAGAGCCAAAAATCTTAGAATTGTGTCGATGTCCCAATATTTATGGACCTGACTGTATATATCACCATCAGCTAGAATCTACACCACTGGCTTTTTGTCCCCCCCCCCCTTTTTGGCTAGACAGGGATGCCCACTATCTCCGCTTTTATTTAATCTAGCGATGGAGCCTTTATCCTGATATAGTTCTACCTCCTCACTCTTTAAAGGACTTAAAGTAGGAAACATCGAGATAGAAATCACATTGTTCGCAGATGACATTATGTTATTTCTCTCTGACCCGATAAATAGCATCCCTTAGATTTTGAGTTGGTTAACAGACGTTAGAACATACTCTGGATATAGACTTAATATTTTTAAGTGTGAGCTCCTAGGGTTGGCGGGGGGGGGAGGGTGTAGTCACTTTTACATCACCCAGCATTAGTGAAGACAGGGATAATGATAAGCTGAGAGAGCATACGCTACCTACTTAGGGATTAAGATAGGCAGGTCACCCTCTTCCCTTTATAATCTAAACTACCCACTGCTTATTAATCACATTAAGGCTACATTCACACGTCAGTATTTTTCTATATCCCGATTTTCGGTCCGTTTTTTGCGGATCCGTTGTTCCTGAAAATGTTTCCGTATGTCATCCGTTTTTTGCGGATCCGCAAAAAACGGAAACATGTATAAATTTCAATAAGCAAATAAAGTTGTTTGGATTTCTTTAAAAAAAAAAAAAAAAATTTAAATGTAATTTCCAGGAACGGAATCCGCATAAAACGGATGACATACGTAATGACATCCGAATGTCTTCCGTTTTTTGCGGATCCATTGACTTTGTATTGTACCAGGATCCGAATTTTGAGGAAAAGAATAGGACATGTTTTATATTTAAACGGAAATGCGGAACGGAACAACGGAAATGTGTGCTGTCCGATTTTTTCCAGGACCCATTGAAAATGAATGGGTCCAGATCTGGTCCAGATCTGTTCCGCAAAAAACGGAACAGATCAGGAAAGAAAAAACGGACGTGTGAATGGACCCTAAATCTATGTTCTAGCTTTTTATTTTTCATTTGGCCAGGTAAAAAACTTAGGATAGAGCTCTTCAAACTTATTATGAACCCAGAAGAAGGGGAAGTAAACTTCCCATGTATCAGAAGCTACAATTTGGCTTGCATTTTCCGCCATATCAGAGATTGGGCCAATGATATGTCTCACTATTCCAACCTGGCGCTGGAGAGACAGTTGGTTTCTCCTTGGAACCTTTTTGCTTTAGTGCATTACATAGAAACATAGAAACATAGAATGTGTCGGCAGATAAGAACCATTTGGCCCATCTAGTCTGCCCAATATACTGAATACTATGGATAGCCTCCGGCCCTATCTTATATGAAGGATGGCCTTATGCCTATCCCATGCATGCTTAAACCCCTTCACTGTATTTGCAGCTACCACTTCTGCAGGAAGGCTATTCCATGCATCCACTACTCTCTCAGTAAAGTAATACTTCCTTATATTACTTTTAAACCTTTGCCCCTCTAATTTAAAACTGTGTCCTCTTGTGGTAGTTTTTCTTCTTTTAAATATGCTCTCTTCCTTTACCGAGTTGATTCCCTTTATGTATTTAAAAGTTTCTATCATATCCCCTCTGTCTCTTCTTTCTTCCAAGCTATACATATTAAGGTCCTTTAACCTTTCCTGGTAAGTTTTATCCTGCAATCCATGTACTAGTTTAGTAGCTCTTCTCTGAACTCTCTCTAGAGTATCTATATCCTTCTGGAGATATGGCCTCCAGTACTGCGCACAATACTCCAAGTGAGGTCTCACCAGTGTTCTGTACAGCGGCATAAGCACTTCACTCTTTCTACTGCTTATACCTCTCCCTATACATCCAAGCATTCTGCTGGCATTTCGTGCTGCTCTATTACATTGTCTTCCCACCTTTAAGTCTTCTGAAATAATTACTCCTAAATCCCTTTCCTCAGATACTGAGGTCAGGACTGTGTCAAATATTCTATATTCTGCCCTTGGGTTTTTACGCCCCAGGTGCATTATCTTGCACTTATCCACATTAAATTTCAGTTTCCAGAGTTCTGACCATTCTTCTAGTTTTCCTAAATCCTTTTCCATTTGGCGTTTCCCTCCAGGAACATCAACCCTGTTACATATCTTTGTGTCATCAGCAAAAAGACAAACTGGTCTCTCTTCCTCCCAACATTAAGGGTTCTTTGCTCATTAGAGATGCTTTGGTCACGTGGAAAGTACTCCCTCAGGCATTTAAATTGCCCTACCAATGCTCTAAATATATGCCTCTATGATGTAATTGGAACTTCCCAGGAGGTCAGAGTGTCTTTTTCACAGAGTTGCGTAGGAAGGGCAATAATAAATTGCAAGATCTTCTCCACACTGAAGACAGCTTCCAACTTCAAAGGTTATTCTCTTTCCAGTTTCACCAAATAAGAAATTTCTGCAATCTAAAACTTCAGAACATATTTGGTGAGGCCCTCCATAATATTTTTGATGATGTTTTGACAGATCAAAAAAAAAAAACAGTCCATTTTAGAATTATATGCTATCCTGAAGAATAGTCTGAGTCCCGTGAACCCAACAATGGTGTATAGGAAATGGAAGGCATAGATAGATAGTCCACATGTGACTTATTATATAATGAATGGTATGGTAGACTTTAGACGTTACATAAAATATGACATAGGGCAATATATATGCCTTTACTTTACCACCCTCGGATCAGGCCAGACAGACTCACTGCTTGCCCAAAGTGTGATGAACCCAGATCTGACTTATTTCATGGATTGTGGTCCTGCTCACGTATTCGGCCCTTTTGGAACTACTTGGGGAATTGATTAGTTCACCTAGTGGATACTAAGGTCTATTGGCCCCATTGAAGCCCTGTTTCACAGTATTCAAGAAGTGGGAGCTTTGTCTAAACCTACAGCCCATTTTGCCCTCCTTAGCCTATATTATTATTATGACAGCAAAGAAATGTTTGCTGACCGACTGGTTAAAGGCTTCTGTTCCAACCCGCACTCAGGTGATAGAATATCTTAAAAAAACAATTTTTTCTGGAATACAGAGAAGCTAAACATCATAAAGAATACACCTCTAAACGCTTCTTTGGAAAGTGGTGCATGTTTTTAGAATCTCAATTTCCTGTCCCAGAAATACACGTCATTATCTACCCATTTGTGGACACGCAATGGTATTTGAGGGAGAAAAAAAAATAGGTACGCTGGGGTCACTATGGGTGTGAAGCAACCCTTTCAATTCAGGCAATAGAGATGAGGAGGAGATGTATAGGTATTTCTCTATTTATTCCCTTACTGTGACCTCACTATACTATTAGCTTTAAAGGAAACAATGACCAGTTTCTGTTAATTATAGGATAGTACGAGAGGGGGTCCAGAGGAGGGGAAGGGGTGAGAGGAGTGATTTTCTTTGTCTATGTTGAAAGAGGACACTGGCACACAGTTTAGTTACAGTAGATGGTACTGTTTTGATTTATTTTTTATTCTTTGTTTCTTTCTATTTCCTGAAATGATTGACATAAAATGGTGTGACTCTATGACCACTGTAACTGTCATTTCAGAGATATGAATCTCTATATATGTAATGTCATATGCTGTACCATAAACTTTAATAAAATTCAAAAAATAATAATAAAAGAACTAGCTGAAAGAACTTATCATGGTCTCTGCTCCCAGTGGATAAAATTAGGAAAGGGAGCATCTACAATAAAGAAGACATCACTGTATGTAAGAGGTATGTGGTGCTGTGTTCTCCAGTATGTTTTCTAACACAGAATGTAATGCTCATCCAAATATGTCTTTGACAGTAGGGTTAGGGTTTGGCACCTTTTCAATTTTCACTTCACACAACAGAAAACCTGGAATCTGCCCTCTTTGTAACTACTTGTTATCTTGCATCAATATACAAATTTTTTAATAACATAGGTATGATAATGGCATCATTGCCTTAAAATGCTTTTGCGTTAACTACCCATTATCTTGCAGCACTATGCAATGTATTTAATAACATGTATATAATAATGCTGTTTTTGCCGTAATATTTTTTTTTTTGCTGTAACGACCTGTTATACCTACAGTATACTCTTTCTCATTGTGGAGACCTCCTAGTATGCATAGTATGTGTGCGGAGTATTGTAGGTCAGACAACAGTTCCCTGGGTTTCTGGGAAAGATATTCAGCAAAAGTAAGATGTGTTAATATTTATATATGTTTCCCAGAAACCCAGAAGAGCTTTGACTGGCTTACAATACTCCTCTTGCCTACTCGGCACACTCCATAGTTTTCTTTGCTCAGCTCTGCTAAAGGATAATTACCAAGAAACAGCTGGGATCCTGATATGAGACACTCAGTATTCCTTTGTTTTTGGAAAGGGGACTAGCTTGCATTACTCTTTTTCAGGGGAACATTATGTGGAGATGCAAACACAGCAATAGATAAAAACAAACTTCTTATGAAAAAGCACTGATTGAACAGTTTGAGGCTACCACCAGGGGAAAATCTTTGTATAAAAAAACACTGATTAAACAGTGTGAGGTTCCCATCAAAAAGATATCAAAATATTAAGAGAAAATTGATCTATGAAGCACAAGGAGATATGTATAAATATGCATAGTAGAGATAACCAAATCAGTTCTATCATTTTGGAATTTAGAGGGTTTTTTTAAAAAAAAAAAGGATTTTAACTAGAGATAGGCAAACTTCTCCAAATTTGTTCAGATGTGACTTCTCAAACTTTTTGAAAAGTTCAATCCAGACCCAAATCAATTCTGGACTAATCAAATATGCTCCAGTCTCCTAAGACTCATATCTTTTGTAATTAGCCTAAGCAGATAAATGTCTAGATGAAAATAAATAGAGCACCTACCCCCCCCCCCCTCCATATTCATAATATTCAAATTAAATCCAACTTTATATCCAGAAGGGGGAAGAGGAAAGAAAAAAAAAAAGTCTTAAGAGAAAATTGCCTTGCTTAGCTGACTGTCCTTGGAGAGAAACTGTTGCAGTATTTTTTTTTTTTATCATTAGGGAGACCAAAAATATTCATGATGGGTATTGTATGCCAGGTAATGCTGGGAAGATTACATGAAAATTTGCATATCTTAATTCTGCTGGCAATAAATAGTATATTCCCTTTTTTCATTTGGGTTTCTAGAAAAGATTAGCTTTTCTTCCAAAAAAAAAAGAAGAAAAACAACCTTAATCTTATCTGATGCCAGATGAATTAAGTTGTGTGAATTTCCATATGTTCTTCCTAGAAGCCAAGAGTAGCGTCACCTGGCATACAATAGTCATCATGCATAATTTGTTGGTCTCCCTAATCATAAAGAGCACCCCAAAGAGTACCCCCCCCCCCAATCCCAAACAGGTAGAATTGATTTGTTCATCCTTAACGGAGATAAGTATCAGTTCTGTCATGGTTTTATGCCTTTCTTGCCTACCACCAATTTTGACGGACTGGGAGATCCTTTTAAGTTATGTCTCATGCCACCCCAGCATTTTAAGTATGCAAGCCAATAGAAAAGAACTAATTGCTTTCTCAAAATGTAGCTTTGGAAAATAGTGCAAAGGGTATGATTTTCTAAGAGCAATTATTTTTTAAAGGTATGTATATATGAGCACACAGCTGGAACAAGGTAAACAGAAATGTAGTTTGCAATGAATATAATTGCACAATCAGTGTCTTGGAATCACATCAGGCTGATTTTAAGATAGAGAACATTTCCACTGAACACATTTTATGGGGATTTCATACCTCATAAATACTTGCTTACAGATGAAGCTGAAAGGAACATGAGTCCACACAATAGTAAAGTAGAGACAGTTACTAAAATGAATGTGTACTTTGAGCGTAGGTGTACTTTAAACATGATTTGAAGCATATGCTGCAAATGCACCTACAGCAAATACGATTTATTCATGTACGTCTTATACAAATGCTAATAATGCACTTGATAACTATCAGTCAATAGCTGTAAGCTGTAAATGAATACCATCATTCCAATGAAACAAAGTCAAAATTAAAACTTACTGATGTCACTTTGCTCAGAAATACTGTACAACACCCCCACACACTTATCAGCTAGTCTGTACTAAAGATTCTCTCTACAGAGCTAGAATTACATTTTCCCTTGATAGAGAATTGAGCAAATGTTCTTAATGGCTCATTTGACAAGTTTTTTTTATCTTTGAAAGGTTTTTATATTGAAACGTTCAATAAATATTTCTGAATACAATATTTGGAATGTTTCCTTTGTCTTTTCTACACATTCCTCTACCCTAAAGTTCTCAAATGTTATTTCTACTGTATATAATGTCCTAATAACAAAAAATATGTCTAAAAAGCAAAGCTGAAGGAAGGATATTATAAAGCAGGGGGTGCTGAACAGATTGATATATATATGAGAACAGATACAGAATAACCTGTATTTCATAAATTTAAAGCTTTTGTGCAGTGAAATTATACTGTGAGTTAGTATGACATGCAGATGACAAGCGTCACTATTAGAATTACTGCATACTTCACTTGTTTGGGCAGTAACGGGGCCAAAACTGACCAAATATCTCAAGTATGAACTCAGCCTTACAAGTCAATGTTAGCGCCTAGAAGAAGCGCACTCCATTTACACCGTTGTCAGCTGATTCCACCTAGATGTCTACAGAACATGTTCTATTATAAACTTATACAAGTAGAGCCCCACTGACAGAGTGGAGAGGGTGTCAGCAGTAAGTTTGTGTTGACCTCACTAATTATTTTGCCCTTCCTCTGATCCGTCAGAGCAATAACCCCCAAAATATAGATCCTGTCTGTGGAGCAAACGAGATGCAGAACAGCATGACACCGCCGTGCCCTGCACAGGTGGTATGCTGGAGAGGCACTGTGAATTGTCCCTGCAGTGGAGACTGAGGACACGGTGGAGGATGAGGAGGCAGAGGTGGAAATTGTCGCAGGACTAATGGCGTGACAACATGGAGGCGGAAGCGGCGTCACCTGGCCAAGTTGCTGGTGTGGCTGTGCAGGAACCAAAGTGGGCCATAAAGGACATGTATTGTCCCTGACCGTAGTTAAAGCTCCACACTTCAGCACTGCCATGCACTTTGGCAGACACTGACAAGCTCAAGGACTGGCCTACCTTCTGTTCTACATACGTGTGCAGGGCTGGTACTGCCTTTTTGGCAAAGAAATAATGGCTTAGGACTCTCCGCCTCAGCTCAGCACAAGCCATCAGTTCTCTGAAAGGTGCAGAGTCCACCACTTGAAAAGGGAGGGACTGCAGCATCAGCAACTTGGACAGGAGCACGTTTAGCTTCTGCACCATTGGATGAGTGCACACATACTGTTGTCTCTTGGCAATCGCTTCGGTGATCGATTGCTGACGGAATGAGTGACGTGGAGTAGGAGGGCGAGGAGCAGAAGCATAAGAACCGGTAGATGATGGGAAGGACAGACAGCTCCATCAAGTGAGGTGGTGGAGCCTTGACTGCCTGAAATCAGCTGCATGCAATGGTGATGCAACGGTTGCTGTGGCAGGCTGGATAACCACATCGGAGCCATGGTTCTCCAAGGCCACTTTATGGTGATCCTGCATATGTTGATGCAGGGTCGTGGTGCCAACATTGGCACCCTGGCCACTCTTCACCTTCTGCCCACAGATTCTACATATGGTTATGTTCACCTCCTCCAGCGGCTTAACAAAAACTGCCACACCTCCAAGTAGGTGATTTTACCCCCAAAACTAAGCACTGACTGCCTGCTACTGTCGCTGCCTCTGTGACCAGTGCACCGCTATTTCCTGGGCAGGTTGGCTCCTGCGAAGTGCGTGGTCTACCCTGGGCATGTTTGGCTACCAACCTCCCACTGCTGCCACCCTGCTGACTCCAGGCCAAGCTAGCGACTTGCTGGATCCACCGCTGCCTAACGGGCAAGCTGCCACCCTGTTCTACCGATGATGAAGACACTTTGTCATAGGGGGTGAAGACATGATGACATATGTTTGCTACGTCGCTCCTCCCTCTGACTGTTCTATCCCGCCACACTATGTAAGACGTAAGCCTCTCTATCTGAACTGCGGGGCGCCCCCACCTCTGAGCCCTTTGTGTTCTGGTGAGCCGGACTCTCGGCGGATCCCCTGCATTTGTCAGCCTTGTCTGGCGGTGTCTGCTTGCTGCCTCGCTCGCAGACGGGGCGGTCGCCCTCCTTCTGTTGTTTCGATGCTGCTTCCTTCCGCCCCCCTCCTTGGATCTTCGGTGTCGGCTGGGACCCAGTTGCAGGTTGGAAGTGTCGAAAATATGTTGCTTTGTGTCCTCCTCTGCCTCCATGTTTGACCACTCCTCTTCCATGCCCTGTGTAATCGTTTTCTTGATCTCCCTGCTTCGTTTATTCATTTATACGGAATATGGGACAGAAGGTTAAAATTTCTCAACTTTATAAAGTGTTGCTTAAAACACGATTTAATAATACATGTTCTCCAGGACAAAAGGCTTGGCAAATTGAATGGCCGGGAATTTCCCTCGAAGATTGGGATAATATATTGGCGAATTTAAGTTTAGTTTCTTATCATTTTAATCACGTTTTGGTTCAATTTAATATTTTGCACCAAATCTATATCTCACTTTTATGGCTTAATAAATGTGGTTTAAGGGATACTTCTAATTGTCCACAGTGTGATTTATCTGGGGTGGATCACTTGCATATGTTTTAGTCATGTATATAGTTAAAACAATATTGCGGGGCAATTTATAATTTTATTATCAGGGAATTGAAAGTTGAGATTCCGTTTACTGTCTAATGTTTGGTACTGAGTGACCTCACCAAGGTAAAATGTCCAAAATATAAAAGGATTCTTTTGATTAAAATAATGTTCTTGGCGAGACTTTTGATTGCTAGGGATTGGTTTTCTCCAAAAAAGTTGGGACACTATACAAATCGAGAATGAAAACTGAATGCAATGATGTGGAGGTGCCAACTTCTAATATTTTATTCAGAATAGAACATAAATCACGGAACAAAAGTTTAAACTGAGAAAATGTACCATTTTAAGGGGAAAATATGTTGAATCAGAATTTCATGGTGTCAACAAATCCCAAAAAAGTTGGGACAAGGCCATTTTCACCACTGTGTGGCATCTCCCCTTCTTCTTACAACACTCAACAGACGTCTGGGGACCGAGGAGACCAGTTTCTTAAGTTTAGAAATAGGAATGCTCTCCCATTCTTGTCTAATACAGGCCTCTAACTGTTCAATCGTCTTGGGCCTTCTTTGTTGTACCTTCCTCTTTATGATGCGCCAAATGTTCTCTAAAGATCTGGACTGCAGACTGGCCATTTCAGTACCCGGATCCTTCTCCTACGCAGCCATGATGTTGTGATTGATGCAGAATGTGGTCTGGCATTATCTTGTTGAAAAATGCAGGGTCTTCCCTGAAAGAGATGACGTCTGGATGGGAGCATATGTTGTTCTAGAACCTGAATATATTTTTCTGCATTGATGGTGCCTTTCCAGACATGCAAGCTGCCCATGCCACACGCACTCATGCAACCCCATACCATCAGAGATGCAGGCTCTGAACTGAGCATTGATAACAACTTGGGTTGTCCTTGTCCTCTTTGGTCCGGATGACATGGCGTCCCAGTTGTGTTGGAAAGGAAAGACAGGATTAATGGTTCTCAAAAATCTTAGAATCAAAGTTGAAAAATATATGGCATCAGAGGTGTGTGAGGACGCCATCACGATAGGACGGGTATGCCATCCAGGGCAGATTGTATATGTGGTGCGACATACAGAATATAATCAGGAAACAGATTGAAGAATGGAGACAATTCGATCTGATAATTGGCGGCAGTCCTTGTAATGACTTATTTGTGGTTAACCTGCACCGGAGAGGCCTTTATGGGGGCAGTGGACAACTGTTTTTTGACTTTCCACGATTACTCAATAAAGTGTTGCCTAAGACAGCATTCCAAAAAACAATTTCTCTCCACCTGAAGATAAATCCTGTCAAGATTGATGTAACTGTGGTATCGGCTGCTCATCGGGCCAGATACTTCTGGGGGAACCTGCCTGGCATGAACAGGCCTCTAGTAGCTGCAAACAATGAAAAGACAAAGCTTCAAGATTGCTGGGAGCCTGGAAGAATTGCGAAGTTCATCAAGATTCAAACCATAACTACCAGCACCTGGTCTCTTCATCAGGGAAAACATCACGAGTTCCCAGTCATCATGGATAGGAAGGAGGACATCCTGTGGTGCACGGAGATGGAGAGGGTCTTCTTATTCCCCCCGCACTATACGGATGTCTCCCAAATGAGCCGCTGCTCCCGACAGAAGCCCCTGGAAAGGTCTTGGAGCGTACCGGTCATCCGGCATCTATTCACCCCGCTGAAGGATTATTTTAAAAGTATGTAGAAGCCACATGGGGCCCCACGCTGCAGATTTATCATGAAGACACTGGATTTTATAATATTACACTATTATATAAAGAAAAAAAAAATTAAGCCCCTGCGTTACCCGGCTCCCAAGTGCAATCAGCTACATCATCATCGAGTACTGTCTCCACATCACCGTCTCTGGGTCAGGAGCCTGACCGCTCGCAACATTAGCTCCCATGCCACTCTCCTCATCACTACTTCAAATCTAGTGGAGGAAGCGGCGGATGTCTCCTCCACATCTCGGCTCGCCAGTGGCTGCTGACTGTCTTCTAGTAGCTCATCCTCACTGTATAGTGGAGCCCACAGCATACAATAATTCTCTGGCTGAGGGAACAGAAAAGGACCGAGGCAGATTGAGGACAGGTGAGGGCACAGGGCCTGCTCCCGGGCAAGGCCAACTAAGGGTTGTGTCTGACGTACCCACTGACTCTTGGCTGGGGGTGTCTGATGTCACGTGCGACAAAGTCGAAGATCGAGTTAACTATTCAAGAACCGCTGGGTTGCTGGTCACGACACGACCGCTAGCTGACACTGGAAGCTCAGGCCTCTCAAAGCGACCCCCTGCTTCCACGGCCCCTTATTCTTCTGCGACCTCTGCTTGTGCCAGAAACATTTAAGCCTCTGCTACTCCCCTGTGCGGGGCCTGGCATATTGTTAGATCAAATAAATAAATAAAAAGGAAGTTAAAACATCCCATCCATTTTTTTTTTGTGACACTAATACACACCAAAAAGGGCTGTACAACATATAACTGCACCACTGAACTGCAAATATATTTTACTTTTGCCACTAATACATACCACAGAAGGCTTTAGAACATATACCTGTACAGCTGAACGGCAAACATATTTTTATTTTGCCACTAATACACGGCATAAAGGGCTTTACAGCAAATAACTGCACCAAACAGAAAATATATATATATTTTTTGTGCCACTAATACACGGCAAAAAGGGCTTTACAACAAATAACTGCACCACTGAACGGCAAATAAACAAAAAAAATTGTGCCACTAATACACGTCAGAAAGGGCTTTACAACTTACTGTATAACTGTACTGCTGAATGAAAAATTTATTTTTCTCTTGCCACTAATACACAACAAAAAGGGCTGTAATTTTCTCACTTCACCACACAACGGCTAGGGGGTAGGCGTGGCGGTATGATGTAGGAAGCGTGCGTGCAGCGGTCCTCCCCGCCCCCAACGCCGCCCCCAACGCCGGCGCTCCTGCCCTGGACGCGGCACGGGCTATGCCTCTTCCGAGCCTCCTGAGACGCTGCTCAACCCATATCCATATGGTCTGGGACTCGCTCAAGGCATTCCTTCGAGGTATATATTCATACCAAATTAGGAAACAGAAAAATGCGTTTGCAGAAACGCAAAAAGAAATAGAAGGCCTGCTTGGCCAGGCAATGGAAGAGATCACCCGTGCAAATACCCCAGAAAAACAACATCAATTTAAAAAAATACAAGATGAATATAAACAATATCTATTTAAAAAAGCGCAAAATAAAATGTTCTTCTCTGGGTTGAGAACCTTTAGCGAGTCCGGGAAACCAAGCAGACTGGTATCTATGATAGTAGAGAATCAAAGGGGGAGTAATAATATAACCGGAATTAGGACTGAGGCGGGAACCATTATACGAGATCCCGACGATATTCTAAGGGAGTTTACCCGATATTTCTCAATGCTATATAAAGCCGGGCCCCAAAACCAGGGAGAAAAATAGATCAATATTTGGATAACATCAAGATCCCTGAATTCGATCAACAAGATATTGACTGGCTGAACAGACCTATTCAACTGAATGAGCTACAAACCACGTTGCAAACCATTAAGGGCAATACCTCCCCAGGGTTGGACGGTTTTCCATTTGAAATATACCGAAAACACGGGGGAATGATCTCTCCTCAAATGTTGGAGGTATTAAATCAATCCTGGACAATGGGTTCTCTTCCCCCCTCATGGATGGAAGCAACCATCACATTGATCCCTAAAAAAGGGAAAGACCCGCTGTCAGTCACATCTTATCGCCCCATCTCTCTGTTAAACACAGATTATAAAATCCTGGCCAAACTGTTAGCGAACAGATTAAAAACAGTTATCCACAAAGTCGTCCACGCGGATCAAACCGGGTTTATTCCGAAAAGGAATATACAGGATAATGTAAGGAGGGCCTTTCTGAATGTTCAGATGGGGGATGGGGAGGACTGCTCCATCCTGTCCTTGGATGCCGCTAAGGCCTTCGACAGGGTGGAGTGGTCCTTCCTTTGGAGAGTAATGTCACGGGTTAAAATAGGCGAATACTTCTCTAAATGGGTTCGCATTTTGTATCAAAACTGTCACGTACCGGCAGGACAGGTAGTGGATCCTCCGGACCAGAGAGGCGATGGCGCGGGTTGTACTAGAGGACCGGTTACTGGTCTTCACCAGAGCCCGCCGCAAAGCGGGATGGATTTGCTGCGGCGGTAACTACCAGGTCGTGTCCCCTAGTAACAACTCAACCTCTCTGGCTGGTGATATGGCGTGGTACACAGGGAGAAGGCAAGAGCAAAGTCGGACGTAGCAGCGGTCAGGGCAGGCGGCAAAGGTTCAAAGGCGAGTGGACGGTAGCAACGGGTACGGCAACAGGTAAGGCAAACTAACATAGTAAGGAACGCTTTCTCTGAGGCACAAGGCACAAAGATCCGGCAGAAAGCTGTGGGAGGAGAAGGTATAAATGGGCAGTGCACAGGTGCAGCCTAATTAAGTCAGCACTGCCTCTCACAACCTTAACCCTTAATAACCTCTTTGGACCAGGCACCAATCACCGGTGCACTGGTCCTTTGAATCTAAGAGTCCCGGCGCGCGCGCCCCCTAGAGAGCGAGGACGCACACGCCGAGACGCTGGAGTGCTGCCTGGGGGTATACGCTGTGAGTGCTCCGAGGCCAGCAGGGGACCCGGAGCGCTCAGCGTAACAAAAACCCAGTATCTAGGGTCCGAATTAATGGCGCGCACTCTGCCCCTTTCCCCTTGACACGCGGAACACGCCAGGGCTGTCCCCTTTCCCCCTTGCTCTTCTCGCTGTTTCTGGAGCCAATGGCGTGTAAGATTCGAGCAGATGGGGAAATACCTGGTTTTGGGTGTGAGGGAGAGGACGATAAAATCAGTCTCTATGCGGACGACATGTTACTATTCCTGGGGAGAACCCTGAATTTGCCCAGGGTTATGGATAGTCTTGATGAATATGGGTACCTATCAGGATATGAGATAAATTGGGAGAAATCAAAATTCCTGCCATTAAAACGTCCGGTTCCGCCTGGTCACAATCTCCGAGTTAGTATACTGACCCCAGCAGATTCTCTATTATATCTGGGTATCCAGATAGGGACCAAATTGGAAAATTATACGAAACTGAACATACTTCCAATAATAGATAGAGTTAAGGAAAAAATTAGAACATGGCTTAAACTCCCTCTGTCACAAATTAATCGCATAGCACTTATAAAAATGACGTTGCTTCCAATGTTATTATATGTATTCAATGCTAGCCCAATAACGATAGAAGATAAATTCTTCAATAAGTTAGAGTCCCTCTTCAACGAACTAATATGGGGGCGCAAACGAGTCAGAATTAAGATACATTATCTATACAAAGAAGAGGGCGGACTCTCCGTTCCTTTTCTAAAGGGATACTATATAGCCGCCCAATTGAGATGGTGTTGTGAGGAATCGAAAGAATAAATGCATT